>NW_025335268.1:88561281-88644702 GCF_004798865.1 Varanus komodoensis
TGTCATAATGGCTCCTATTCTTTTTGCTCCTTCTTTATCCATTTTTTCTCTCTTTCTCTTGCATACACACACAAACACAGTCATCCATCTATGACTCGTTTCCATCTCTAAACTTGGCACCTACACTGTTTGTCAGGTTCCTCTGAGATTTCATCTCCATCCTGAGACAGGGGGCTGTTTTACTTGGGGTTGTTTCACACCAATTTCAGCAGAAATGCAAAGCCCTGAGAAGGATTGGCAGAAGGATGTGTGGGAATTCTGTGCTGTCACAGTCTCACTTGATCAGGCTGGTGGATTCTCAAGACATCTGTCTGCTGGGCTGTCAGCCTCATGCTAACGTGAGCACAGTGTCTAAGAGCGGTGACACCTCTGCTCTACATTGTCCATTTTTTCTCCCTTTGGCGCTTACAGTCACACTTTGCTGCTCTGCTTTTAAGTGCCAAGAGGCAGACCTGTGTATACAGCAGATAGCATTCTGAGTCCCATTGGAAGACTACTGCTTCTGGCATGGGAGATGTCAGTAAAGGGCGATCCAGCTGAAAGACTCACTGGCTTCCACCTGCCACCTCTCCAGAGCAGCGCTTTGCTTTCCTTAACACGATACCACATTTTGGCTTGATAATATCTGCATGGTAGGGAAAAGAATAGCAGATTTTCAGCACAAAGCCACATGATCCATGCTCATGAGCCATTGAATACTTTTGCCTAAAGGGTTCAATGAATTATTTAACAATATGTACAATGTACATTTTCATTATGTATAAAAGAAGCAAAATATGCTAAATTTGCTTGAGATAGAACTGCCTTTCAAGTTTTTTGCTGCTTGATGGAAGAAAAGCTTAAACATCTTCACAGTGTGAAAACAGTCTGAAATATTGGTCTAGAATACTGGGACTGGCTGCTGAAGACTGTTTTTCAAAGAACCTGCACGGTGCTTCCACTCCTTATCTGTGTTCTTCTATCTAGGTGGCACCTGCATTTTACCTTAGGCTTATACCAAAGCTTGGAATAAATTTGCCATTGGCCATGTCCTCTTGCCCTAGTGGGGAACCAGTTGCCATGTGGATTGCCCAGTGAACCTAGATGGATGAGGCTATAGCTGTAAGGTGAAGGTGTACTCTTTCTATATATTTCTTTTGCCTTGTTCTCTTCCAACAGAGTTTCCTACTTGGTATGGGAAGAACCACTTTGGTACATAGGACTAATGAAATTCACTTTTAGGTTCTTGCTTGCTTGCTTGTTTTTGGAGGGGAAGCTTCAAGAAGATTGAAAATTGTGCTGAGGTAAATAATCTATTTATCTATTAGATTTCTTTCTTGCCTTTTTCTTTTTTAAAGAACTGAAAGTGGCTTACATCAATCTCCTCCTCCTGCTATCAGTCTTCTCCCCACAATAGCAAGCCTGTGAGGTCAGCTGGGCTGGGAGTCTGTGACTGGCCCAATATCACCCAGTTGGCTCCAAGGCTGAATGGGGACCAGAACCCAGAACTCCTGAGTCCCAGTTCCTCTCTCTTAACCCCTGTGCCACACTGTGTCTCTTTGATGGGACAAATTCCTAAAACATTTTGGGTGTTAGAGCACTTTCCATTGAAGCCAAGGTGACTGAAAATCAGTTGTATTTCTTTTGGGAAAAAAATGCAGCTTCTTCAGATGGTGACATCATAGCCAGTGGAGGTAGCCATATTCTCCCTTGCTCCTCTACTTTCAATTCCTATTGAGACATTCTATCTCAGGAATGTTGCTGGGTCATTAAGGCAGCTGAGCTGCTGTTTAAAGGGCCAGTAAGGTTTAAGGACACAAGAAGAGACCTGCTAAATCAGACCAAAGTCTAATCTAGTCCAGCATTCCGTTCATGCATTGGCCAACCATCTGCCTGTAGAATCCTAAAAGTAGGGAATAAATACAAGAGTGCCCTCCCACTCATGTTCCTCGGCAACTGGTACAGTGATATGTATTCTGCGGGTGTTTTTTTGGTAGGGAGGACATGAAAGAAAAAGAAAAGTCTCAGTCACTTCATCATTAAAGCAAGACCATAAAAATTCTCAGACTTCTCCCACCTCTGAGATTCCTTACATGTCCCTTGCACACTCTTTTCAGAGGATGCACGGTTCCTCAGAAAGGAAGTAGATATTTGGTCCAGCCTTAATTGAAGCCAACCACAGTAATAGATTTCATTTCTCAATTCATGAGCCATGTACAGCCTGCTGTATCCGTTAAATTCACCATGGATTTAATGGTGAATGCAACTTCAAACACGGATAGAAAATAGAGGTATTTTATGGATAGCACATGAAAGGTTTTTTCAGCAACTATATCCCAATGCTATAGGTGAGACTACAGTCTCCTCACACTGGTTTTTAAATTTCTTTTCTGATTGACACAGCTTTAATTGCATATGCATTTAAAATATAAGCTATGATTTCACAAGAGCACCAATTTAATTCAGGGATTCAAAAGTTCAATAGATTTTAAGATCAGTGCATCAAGGGATTTGCATATTTACAGTATGCAGAAACTGAAGTGTATAACATTGTTTATATCCATATTTATGTAAATCATTCCTATATTGTTCCACAGTGTGTGTATATAATTAATATAAACATAAGCACCACAAAGACAGGGTCCCAGGTCATGTGCCATGATAAGTAAACTAGAGTTTAGGATGGGGAAACCTACTCACTTGTGCTAACCAGTGTGAATGAGATAAGAGTGAATGGTGAATAATGAACGCTGGAATTCTGGTGGAGAAAAGCTCAGGCAAAATGGCCCTGCAAGGATGACGGCCACTGTCCTGAGCCATCTGGGAACAATCCCGTCAGTGGTGGCCAGCAAACACAGACAGGTCCCTGTTTGCCCATAGACATGGTCGCAGCAATGGATCAAGTCATCAGTAGTCATGCATTCATCAGCAGTTAATGGGAACCTTCCCATTCCCACAGAAGCAAGTATGGAGAGAATGAGTATAAGGACCAGAAACTTAGAAAATGCAATTGGTAAGTTCCGAATACAGAATTGACAACTCACCCCTTTCTGCCCACACAAGGGACTGCTTTTGGGAGTGTACTGCACAGGACAACCAACAGACAGGCAGTAGAATGGGTCACAGATTCCCACTCCCCCACCCCCGCTTATTTTGTTAGTTTCTCTCTATCTGTAAGTCTGTTAAGGAGGAAGCTCTTTATCTCTTTAGAAATATACAGTAAGATTGAGATGCTACAGGAATATTTGCTGCCTAAGCAACATTGGGCTAATAGTTTTCTGTCTGCTCTGTATTTTCTTTTGGGTAAACTTTCCTTTGCTTTCTAACAGTTGTGTGTGCGTGCAAGGCTAGGGCATGCTCTTTTTGGTAATGTGTGTTAAACCCCAGTGAAAGATCCCAAGCTTGCAGAGGGAATCTATTGCTCCTTTTGAGGTGTACCACTCCCCAAGATTACCTGGCGTCTAAACACATTCATCCATAACATACAGGCAAAAGAATTAGGGTTATTTATAGTGCCATGACCGTAGATACTGCTACTGCAGTAGAAAATAATCAGTATGTTTGATAAAGGAATACTATGTACGACAGACAGACAGACAGACAGATTTTGGCACATGGCATACAAATGCAACCCTATCTGGGGAGCTTAAGAAAAGATTTTTGTTCCTTAATTCTCCTTTTAAAATGCTGGTGGCTTCTTGGAGCAATTTTATTGGTACAATAACATTCTTTCTGAATATTTTAAACTCACTAGTCTTGAATTAAGAACCTGGATCATAAAGTTCTACAGTATTTAATTGTATGCTATATTTTAAGCCTGTTAGAAAAGCAATTTATATTCCTTATTTAAATACTTAAATCCCTGCAGATACTTGATGTAGGACCAAGTCATTCAAAATGGCCATGACCTAGAACAGTTTTCTCCAACTAGTGTGATATAGACCCAGTGTTGCATAGGGTCAGAGTGTTGAACTGAGATTTGGGAGAACCAGGTCCTAATCTCCATGTGGCCAAGAAACTCATTGGGTGACTTTGGGCCAGTCACTGACTCTCACACTAACATGGCTCACGGGTGCTGCGAGGATAAATGGAGGGGAGGATTGTGCAAGCTGCCTTGCGATTCTTGCAGGAAAAAGCCACCTTTATCCATCCTTAGTCCCAATGTGCAATGTAGGGCTCATTTCTTATCCCCATCTGCATATATGTGTTTAGAACCAGCATCTCTGCTGCAGCCCACCTTAGGTCAGACATGACTGAGTTTCAACCCCTCATCTGAAGGACAATGACTTTATATTTTAAAACCCTAACCAGGTTGAGACCAGGCTAAATGAAAAATTTCCTGCTTTTAGATCAGCCTTAAATGCTATGTTCACTGTCTTGCCTTCAAAGCCCATCAGATGCATGCAGTAGAGACAGGGCCTTTTTGGTGGTGGACCTTTATCTCTGGAACTCTTTCTCAAAAAAAAAAAAAAAAAGTTTATGGCCCCATCTCTGTGAGTTTGGAGATAGACTTCAAAAACATGTATGCTTCAGCCTGTGTTTTATTTCTTCTGAGCTGGGTTGTTGGAGTGCTTCTTTTAAGTTAGGAATTGGGTTGTTTTTGTATATTTTATGTTATTTTCATTCAATTTTTTAAGTCTTTGAAAGGTAGCATATGTGTACCTTAATTTTTAAAAAATGGGCAGGGGTGTATCTACAAACTGGCATGGATACAGAAAATCATTTCCAAGTCAGTCATTATAGAATAACTTTTATATAAATTGTTCTTTAATTGCAATAATTAAAAGTAAAATTAAGAAAAATTAAGACGGACCCATCAAAGAGCTTTTCTGATTTACCATGCGGCATTCTCACTTTTGTTTCATAGTCTGAGATCCTGAGGAGCACAGAAAATGTTAAAAGTTCACCTTGAAATATATCTTCAGTCTTGAAGGACCAGAAGAGGGATTTTATTAAGTTAGGAGAGTCAGAAAATAATAATAAAACATGGTTTATGAAGTTGGCGAGAAATTTAGAAATGAGATGAAGTTTTATAGCTGATGAAATTGATACAAGTTGTAAATTTGAATTCCCGGTTGAGTCCTTTCGATGTGGTCTTTATTACATGAAGTAACATTTTCCACGTTTAATAATTTGTCTGCACACCAAATGGGGAGTTCTGCCCTTCTGAAAGGGCTATTTTAAGATTCCTATAACTCAGTATTCACCTTCCTTTTAAGGTTTTGTTGATTACTTTCATTGGAAAAACCTAGTCTGTTTTTGATTATTGACAAATAATGAGTTCAAGGGCTGTGTTGGAGCCCCAAACTCAGACATTTATGAGATTCCTATGACCTACCAGTCTGAAGCCAGCAGGGAGGGAGGAGCAGTGGATGCAATCTTTGCTTCTTAATCCACTGATCTCTAGATTTTCTTTAGACAGACATTTCAGCCTGTCTAGCAAGGACACCTCAGAAAGGGAGGGCAGAAGGCTCAGAATAAATTGTAACCTGGCATCTCTGGTCTCCTCCCTGCAAAGTCCACTGAAATGCCCCCTTTTCTTGCTTTCCAAGGTCAGTTTTCCAACTTTGTAGAGGCATCTAGTGTAGTTCACTCAACAGGCTGTGAGGGATCCATGGTCAGACCTCCAACTATTCTTATGAGGTTGGAGTGCTGGCACCAATCCAGAGATGGGTTTTCTCAGCCACTCTTTGGTCCCTGGGACATTCATGCAGTGACTGTGCAATAGATCTCTTACTGGCATGGAACATATAGATGTAACAAGAGAGGTGGGAACTAAGTTTCAAATAATCCCTTTTATTGTTGTCGTTCTATTTCTGCTGGCCACATTTAGTTCAGAATGGAAGATTATTGCTTCTAGGGTCCAGATGTATTTTGCACATTCCCCATCATAAAATTTCCCCTCTGAAGAACCTATTAAATTTTCAGCTGGAATATTCCTGGAAGAGGCATCTCCATAATGAAATGCCATGGGTGGTGGTATGAAAAAACATTACATTATTGGTTTGTAGTAGTAGAATTTCATTCCATGAGTAAGCGGTTCTTTCAGAGCACTCCCCTCCAACTTGGTGTCCTCTAGACGTGTTGTACTGCATCTGCTTGGCTGAGGATGATGGGAGTTGCAGGCCAGCATATCAGGAGAGCACCATATTGTATATGGTTTGGGATAAAGTGCTAGCAGCCAGCAAGGCAGTGTTCTGGAAGGTGTGATAACATGTGACTGCTCCCTTTTCTTTCCTGTTGAACACATGGAATTGCACACCTGAATATTAGCATCAGCTCAATTTTTGCACAATTAATTTAATCACACCACAATAAAAGATTCCTATGAGAAAATGCATTTTCATCCATTCTGTATTTTATTTTCTAGCATACCATTCCATTAAAGCCTATTCTGATAGTCAGTTTTCCCTTACCATAATAAAATTGGTAAATTTGACCATGTCTACAACATGTCACATATAAGATAAACCCTGTTTCTTTATAGAATGTCAGATTTCCTCCCAATATTGGCAACCCAGATCCTTCCAACATCAATAAATATAAGGCAAACGGAGCATCAAGATGATACGCAATGCTGTCTGAATATGCTCTACTCATGCAATACAACTTCCTCTTCCTCCTGCAGCTCCTGATCTCCCTCTGGAGTAGATTTGAGAGGGGTGCAGAGCACTGCATTGGGGAGATGGAAGCCAAGCCGGAATCTGTAATGTTTACCCAAAGAAATCAAAATGAATTCCATGCTCAATGGGTTTACTACTAATCCAGATGTGCTTTTAATAACACCTGAGATTAACAGCACATATTACTTTAAAGGTAAGAATATAAAAAGTATGAGCTGGTTCAAGCCCAGGGTCCATCTAGTCCACCATTCTGTTCACACCGCAGGCAGCCAGTTGCTTACAGGATCACCCAAGCAGCATATGTGCACCACACCACCCTCCTTCCTGGGTTCTCCAGCATCTGGGGTAGACAGGCAAGAAGTAGGATGCAGCAAGCCACTACAACATCTTTCCCCAGTTTGAGCATAGGTCCCCAATCTGGACTGAGACAAAGGGAAAATGCTGAAAGTCTCCCATGTTTACTTTAGATTGAAAAGGAGAGGCAGGGAGATGCCTTGTTGCCTCTTTAAAGTAGCATGCAATTTAGAACTCAAATATTCTAAATCATAGCAATTGGGTTGCCAGAGGTGATACCTGTCTTTTTAAAAGCTGTGCAGCATTAAGGGACTCTGCAGCTGTTTACTGCCTCTCCGCTCCCCCATCCCCTTTGCAGGGGTTCCTCTCCCACTTGCTGTGCAGCTAAATTGGAATCCTGCAATGTGATCTGGAAAGGAGTGGGAGGTGGACAGCACAGCAGCTGCATGTTGTCTTGGAGTCATGGAGAATTTAAAGAAATAGGCAGGATCTCTAGTCTGATACCTAGCTTCCCTACCTAAAAACAGCTATTTTCAGTTGCAGAAGGGAAATTTGTACAGCAGTTCCAAGGCTTTTTATTTTGTACCCACCTCATTAGTAACCACAAGGACTTTTACTCCTGTCTCTTTGCCTCTCCTTTCAGTAGCACATAAAAGGCATTTACTAAGGGCATAATCAAGCAAAACCAAGCATTTCTTAGTTCCACTGAGTTTGATGGAAAAACATTCCCACTGATGTTAAAAGTGCTTCAGAGTGGTTGGGCTGCTCTGTAAGGCTGGATCCAAAAATGAAAGGGGAACTGTGTTCACAGCTGAAGCTCTGCCTCATTATGCTGGAGCAGTTCCTACAGCTGGAGAAACAAGCCACTAATAGCTTTAAAGTGGCTTGTCTCTTTGGTGATGAGCACTTCTACAGTGAACAGTCAAAACAAAGGACTGGCTCTTCATATGTCTTTTTCCCCCCATATGTGTACCCCCTCTTTGACTCTTAGCTTTCCGCTTCAAGGAAGCTGGGAAAGAAATAAAGGAGATGAACAGAGAGATGAATGGTGAGTGAAATTCTTTTATGATGCTCCTGTTTGCTTTGCCTGTATACATATATATTGAAAATAAAAGTCAGTTTACAGTATATTTGTAGCAGTGAAATAAAAATCAACAGGAGAGAGGAACTGTCTTCAGTTAAAAAACCAAACTCACTCATATAATATCTAGCAAGAATAAGCTCTTATTTAGGTGTCCAAATGATTAACTGATTGATCATAAATTCTTTCTGAAGATATTCTTCTTGAGCATATTTCTACAAATGCACCATTTCTTGTTCTTCGGTGTATATATGAGCAGCAGCAAGTATATGGATAGGTTCAAATGAAACTTTCAGAAAGGACCATTGTTAGAAAATTGAAACCAAACAAACAGCTGTGTTGTTCAAACATTTCTTCCAAGGTTGTATCTCTTTGTGCCACCTTAAAAGAGACTTCAAAGGAAAATAAATTGGATTTGTCCTCTTTTCATTTGTTTGTTTCTTTATGAAGTGTACAACAAAGGTTTGGTTGTTCAGTTGTTCATACACACACACACACCTCCCCACTGTACAGGGATTGGAAAGTTATTGTGAAATGAAGGCTCCACAGGTGCTGAGAAACTGAGCATGGAACTGAATACAGAGTGGATTTAGACTCTCCCCTCACCCTTCAGCATGACTTTTGTCAAAATAAATTATTCCCAGACATGGAGAGGCAGCCCCATGTCAAATGCACCATTCCCAATAACAGGCCAGAGGCGGGCAATATGTATGTGGCCATTTCCTGTGGCCCTCAGCCTAGTTTGAAAAGACCCCTTCAGAAACTCAGTTCGGACTTCTGGCAAGAGTTATCTGCATAGGCAGAAAAAGGGAGTGAGGAAAGAGGACAGCTACCCACTTCTGGCTCTGGCATCAGTCTCTCACTGCTAATATGCAACCTCAGCAGATTTTCCATGGCAAAATCAAGCCCTCTGCAGAGAAGGGTTGTCCACCTCTGCCTTGGGCACCCTTTCTGATGCTGACTTGCTCTCGTATTGTACCTTTTTCCTTGCCTGCTGGTGGCAAATGATGATGTGGTGTTTCATGTATTTGTGGCCAAGAAATTTAATGTGATGACATCAGAGCACAACTAAAGCTGCTTCTAGACAGATGGTTCTTGGGGCTATTGACCCAAAGGCATTTTACAGCTATTTCAGCATTCCCTCCCTAACAGACTTTTTGGGGAAAGGGAAAAAAAAAATGAAAGGAGCAATGGAGAAGCACATCAGGGATACAGACAAGGATGATGTTGTCTGGATGGATAAAATTCTGTAAATGAACCAGGGCAACTGCAAGCAAAAGCCTCACCTAGAAGTATCCTAAGAATAATAAAATGTTGTGGTAGAGGGGGAAGAATGTGATATGCCTTTACAAAGGGGGAGGGAAAGGAGAGGCTAGCTGTGTTAGTCCTGCAGCAACATAACCAAGATTTTGTAGCAACATAAACACTAACACATTATGCGTGAACTTTCATGGATTGGACTGCACTTTTTAAACTGATGAAGTACATCTGATAATCAGTTATTGGATTTGCCAACAGCCAAAGCTTTTGGGGTATTTCCAGACCTTAAAATACAGTATTGTGTATAATGTAAAAATAGTTTAGCTACAAACACACAAACAAAGCAGACATGCATACATACACATATGCAAACAATAGCCTATAACCTGATTAAAAAGCCAAATGCCTGGGTGTAGAAGACGACCTTAACCTGAAGATGAAAAATGACAATGTTGGCCCCAGGTAGGACTTGAGGGGGAGTCCATTTCATACCTGGGGGGCTGCCAGCAGGAAGGTTCTCTCCTTTATTGGAGGGGAGGCATCTGGAGGAGAGGCTTAGATGATGAGTAGAGTGCATAGCTAAGTTTATGCACCTTAATACAGTATGTTGCTCTGAGTTACATGGTGGTGGTGAGCTGTAATCAGTGAGAAATGAAGTACAGAAAGTGCAGACAATGGTAATGTTTAAGAGTGGCTGGTTCAGTCATTCAAGACCCATTCTATGAATGCACATGGGGAGGGGATGGCAGGCGCTGATTCCAAACTGTATAAATCACTTAAACATTTGGAAACACGTTCCTGTATATAAATCTATATGCATGGGGTGTTGGTTCAGGTATTAAATGCACACGAGCTGAGCATGGCAGAGCTTAGTACTGTGGTATGGGGGTGCTTGTGAATTTGTAAAACATGCACTTCATGTCTGGATGAGGTGGTGGTTGTTGTCTATTTTTCTGGAAGTCAATGAAACTAATATTCTGATTACTCAGAATAGTCACAAACTCTCTCAAGTTCCTTAAAAATCCTTCTAAGAATGCATGTTATTATGCTTCCAGCTGTTTTCCTTCATTATCTATTGAGAAAATTTTGAGGAATAACCTGGAAAATCAGCACTGGCTGCTGTAGAAATCTGAAGTCTTCATTCAACTGCATTTAGGCCTGGGACCAAAAAATGGTGCTTTTGGGGGGTTAGTCATGCTTTTATGTTCACTATACCATATATTCAAGAGGGAGAGAGAGAAGCTGGAAACCTTTTATATGATTTGATAGTACTGTTAATCTTTATAAAATAGTTGCTGACCAATTAGAATAAATTGCTTATAAAGCTGTGAAATTTGCTGTGGATACATAGGAGCTGGAGATGTATTTGTAGTAACTTACAAAGTTAATTGTAATGACCCATGTCTTTTAATTTAAACTTTGGTCTGTAAAGTGTTACTGTTTCAAACCATAATCAGCTGCAATACTGAACTGCCTTTGGTCTAATATTTGAACAGAACTTTGCAATGATGTAAGTTGAGCAATAAAATTTGATTAATTGAGTGATTGGCTAGATTTATAAATCTAGCTTTTGGGAATTGTAAAACAATTTTTTCTCATCCTTGCTGTTGAATAGATTGCGTTAAGAATTGGCAATGAGCTCAGGAAAGGAAGAGAGTGGACCCAAAAATGTATGGATTTCCTTGAATGAATCTTAAATTCTGACAGATTGTAATCTTGGTTGTTGAACAAACCTCAGGACTGCTAGTAATCATGTCTAAGAAGACTTGGCAGATAAGTGCAGTTCTAGTAGATTTGTGAAGGGCAAATGGTTCCAAATCTTTAAACAGGAGAAGAGGAGGACCCAGGATTTTATAAGCTCATTAGTTTAAAGCTAAGGATGTGTGAAGAATTGGGTGGGTGAATATCTGATGGGTTTTCTTTTCAGCCACATGGTTTCTCTTCTGTCAACCCTGTGCTGACACCAACATGATCTGATGTGGGCTGAGCTAGCGC
The DNA here is from genome assembly GCF_004798865.1 of Varanus komodoensis. NCBI lineage: Eukaryota > Metazoa > Chordata > Lepidosauria > Squamata > Varanidae > Varanus > Varanus komodoensis. The sequence continues at coordinate 88,572,514 of NW_025335268.1, forward strand.
ACACACTTCTATTTTTAAAATGCATTGTGATTTGAATAAATTTTAAAAAGCTGAGGCAACTTGATGAAAATGTGGGTCTCCACTGTACAAATTCCACAGTTTGTATAACTTTGCATGAATTGTGGAGAAGAGGCCTGAATTTTGCACAAAATTGAAATTAACTGTCAGAGAATTAAGGGTGATTTAAGATGCAGAGTGTGCATATGCTGGAAGAGGAGAATGCTTCCAAATGTCTCATGTTGAATGCAATGTAACATTTAGAACAGCAAAAAAGGCTTGGATCTAATGAGATTCTGAATTTATAAAAATCATGGTTTGCACTAGTTTTGCTAGAGATAAGCAGTATCCAGCTTGAAATTTGTGCAAATATTTCAAGCAACTCTGAGAAACCCAGGACACACCACCTCAAATTCAGCTCACTTTTGACCATTAGGTCAGAAATGTATCAAAACAATGTTGAACTCAATCAGAATAAGTTTTCCAGTGTTACTTCTCCCCAGCTAAAGCTGCTGCCCCTGGGAATGATTTGAAATAATAATTCAATCAATTTCTCGAACATCTTCACTTTAGCATTTTCATGGCACTGGGCTGAGAAAGCAAGTTGTGGGCCATGGGGCTGTATCCTGAGTAGAGAGATGTTCAATATTTTCTATTAGTAATATGTAGCCTTACCCTTAGGATGGCCACTTCTGCATTCCCAAAAAGGGAAAGAGAGAGGACAAGAGACACCAGTTGCACTGCAAATTGGAAATAGATGGTATTTCTGTTGAAATTATAGTCAGTATCTCTCCATAGTCGAAAAGAGTGACTGGTTCTTTCACTTTAAAGCAACTTGGTCTGAACCATCAATCAAATGGAGGGCAATTTCATATTAGCTGGACAGCTGTCCCCCTACATCCTGCTTAAAAGTACTCACAGGTAAATGTGCATAGGTGTGTAGCTTTAGGGTATTTTCACATAGGGTTTAGGCTGTAATCGTAGAGGCATATATAGCTCCCTTGTCTGGACTGGACTCAGGAGGAACCTGTTCTAGTCCTTAGCAAACCTAAATTTGCATGGTAGCAATTAGCTCTCTCTTGAATGCATCATGTGTTAACATTTTTCCAAGCAGGACTATGCACAGAACTAATAGCTCAGGCCTTGTGTGAATTACAGTGCAAAATGTTCAAAGTGTTTTAAAATAGCTTAAAAATCCATGTTAAAGCACAAAGTAAGTATTTGATTGGACTAATGTGACAAATACTTGGAGAAAACTTAATGTACAAAAAAATCCAGGATGGGTAACCTGCATGTAACATGAGAAGACAGCAAAATGGAAGGGGAATTTGGGGTTCTTGTAAGAAACAAAGCACACCCTAGAATCCTGCTGTCTCCCCATCCCTGCTTTGCAAGAGTAACGCTAGGGGAGGCAGTTTTCATACCAGGGCCAAAACCCCTACAGCCTTTGCATTTTTCAGATATGTCTCTAAGCCCTATTGAAATGCAAATGCCAAACTGTTATAGCTGGATTTCTAATTCATATTACAGATACCTCTTTTCTGTTTTCTCCTCTTTTAATAAGGTCCAGACTATGGCAGGAACAGTGTGCAGGAAGTGATTTAAAACCTCCCATTTAGAAATGCTCTTAGTGGAGGAAGTGGTGGTTCTGCTCAAATGTGCAAGTGGCATGAATCTTGCAGGAATTGATTAATGCATAAATAAAAATAAGATTGGTTAAGCTCTGTGCCCACAAAGTACCACCTCGGGGGCTGTATTGGACCACAGTCTGACAGCAGTGTGAGGCTACTGAGAAAAAGCATGTGGCATTTTGCCTTCTATTAACAGAGGCAATGATACTTAGTACTAGTTAGGAGGAGATGGCTGGAGCATTGCTGCCAGAGGTAAACACTCACTGGAGAGGATTCCAAAAGAATGAAGGTGGCAAAAACGTGGAATACCAAATGTGGAAGGACTGAATTCCTGGTGTGACATGAAAAAGGATTTTAGACTGAAGTCAAGCTGAAGAAAGGCTGCAGAAAAAACAGATACAAGTCTGGGCACATGTAGAAAAGTAAATTTGATGGAGAACACAAAGTTTATCTTAGAACAGATTTAGGTATCTGACAAAGGTTCATATATGTTGGGAGAAGCAGGAGAACAGAATGATCTTCTCTTGGGAATTGTGGGATCTCTTTTCTTTGATAGCTCCCCAGGCACTAGGATGAGATGTTGGGGATGGGGGTTGCTTTTGACATCTGAGAAGACCATACTGGATTGTGCTATAGGTATCTTTCAAATGTATGATTCACATCTGTAGCTGACTGTACCAACATAAGAATAGAATGATTTCCTTTGTGGAATAGAAGACACGTGGCTATGGGATGCCATACTGGAAAAAAAAAAAAGTCTCTGACTTGGTTTCTGTCATTCTAGCATCACAATGGTTCTTTAACTGAGTGATGAGATTGTGAAAACAGTCTCTTTGCTCAGCACTGATGGATGATTCACAGGAGTCATCCTGGGTTGTGTTTTTTCTCTTACTGTAGCCAGAGTGAACATGCTATCACCTTTAATGTGTAGGCAAGAAGGATATAGATCCTCTTCTGGGAAGGCCACGGCTATCTCACTTTTTATATTAAAATAACAAAGTGTTTTAATAAGTTATAACAAGTACCTGCTCACCCACCATAGAAGAAGGATAGAAAGTTGGAAACTAGTCAGTTTTTTTTTTTTTTGAATTATTCTTAAAACAGGCAGGTTATGCAGACATGAAAGCTTTTATGTTTCAGTGCCTTGAATTTCCTCCTAATTTTTCCATGTGTTTCCTTTTCATAATCAGGAGTGTGTTTGTTTGGATGTGTGAAGGTCAGTAGATTCCATAAGCTGCCATGCTTAAAAACTTAAGGGTTATATAAATGACAGTAGAATGAACTACAGAAGCAGGTTTACTATCTTTCTTGGGGGCTTAAGGTACCTGCAGATGAAGCTTTTTATTGTGCAGGTTTCCTTCCTCATTCATTGAGTTTTACGGGGGCTCCAAATGTTGTCATTTTCCATGCATAATCTTCCTATGCTTCCCTAACACTGCTTCCATACTCTTTTTCTCCCTTCCCCCCTTTTTCTTTTCTTTTTTCTTTTTGTTTTTTTTTCTTAACCCAGAAAACCTATTAAGGAGCAAAAGATGGAATAGCTACAAAATGCCTGTTGACTGGTAGCACCAGGAGCTGTCTGTTTCAAAGAACCTTTATTCAAAATGATTGCCATTGTATTATATATTTAAGATTAGCAAGATGAGAGTGAAAAAAATATGTTGGTCCCAATCCAACCTTCTGAGGTCCCAGCCCAATTCTCTGGGGTTAACCATAACCCCTTTCCTTTAACCTCTGATTGTTTGCGGGTTGCCTGACATTTGCAGTTTTTCCCACCATTCTAGGAGACTTGCCTCTCCTAATGCATTTTTACCAGCAGTAAGACCTTTAAAGTACAATATGCCAGTACTTTTTGCCTTCTTTGTGTGTGTGGCCTGATAGCTTCTGCCTTTGGCCGTACCTCCATTTCCTTTGGCCCATACGCCCCTGGAGTGTGACCTCCAAGAGCTTCTCTGGAAAAGCATTCAGTCCTCAGCCTGGATGAGTTCTGCAGCTGTGAGACAGGCACTCAGTGTTCTAAGCAAGAGAAGCACTGTAGCATTGGCATGCTGTTAGAGGTGATTGTTGGCTCCCATGGCTCAATATTCAGCTAGATGGCAGCTTCTTCACTGAATTATGGTTGATCCAGATAGTTGTGTTGTGAGGACAAGGTATTTTAAAAGTCTGCATGCATTTTTCATGCTCCTTCCCATGATACATACATTTTGTATGCATATTTTTGATTGGGGAATGACATATTTTCCATAACATTTGGAAAAGAGAAAATATCAAATTGTGTTTCCCCACTCACAAGGCGTTATGCTATCTCACATGCCCAGTGGAAGAGGAGGAGAGAACAGACTGCATTCAGGACTCGTGGGGCTGAATAGTTGGGCCATGAAGAAGTTGGTGAATATGAAGACCTATGATTAGAAGATCCAGTGTTTGTTACCCTCTACAAGCTAAATATGGCCTTTGATTCTCCTTAGCTATTATGAGTGCCATTTTTAAAAGGAAAGAAATCCTTAAAATGTGAAGGGTGAGGCCACATGCATTCCAAAACTTGTGTATTGCCCACCCCAATCAAAGGCAAGTGAAGCAACAGGTTTTTCTCCCTCTTTGCGGGGTAGCTTGAAAGGCTTACTTTCATTCGAATGATAACTTAGTGGGAATTTATTGCTAATACACAGTGGTACATGAAGGTTTTGATGAGAGTTTAGAATCTAAATTAGAATTTAGAATCTTGTCTGATTCTATTTTGTAAAAACAGTCCCTGAAATCTGATCATATTTGCTTATCAAAAAGTTCTGTAGTTGAGCAAGAGTGCCACTTTTGTACTAATAGTTATATTTATAGGATCCTGGTTGTTTCAAGGCATTTTACTACCTGAGATAGACCAGAAGCTTTCAGAGGCCCAGAGAAGCGGGTTGAAACTATGGATGTGTTGATGAAGAGAAGTCCAGCTTGTGTGAGGAAAATGGATTTCCTGTCTGCTTCTAATCCAGTGATTGGAAGTGGGCCAAGTTAAATGGGTAGAGGGTCAACAGACTTGAAGATGGGCTGTGATTTGTGCATTTAAAAAAACCCACAAAGCAAATTTCTACCAGTTGTACAATTCACATACATTGGACTTGCATGAGTTATGCCTATTAGTGTTTTTAAATATGCAAAGCATGGCCTATCTTAAAGAGAACAGTTCATGATCTAGCTCAACTTGATAGTGCAGTGAACTGGTACCAGAACAGAACTGACAAACAGGTACTGGGCAGGGAGTGGAAGGTGGGGGCCTGAATCTTGAAAATCCAACAAATTTTTTACCTTGCTATCAGATATTCACACATCCCTAACTGGAACTTGGTCATTATTGTCTGCCCCTGAGTCGCACTGGGTCAAAGATGTCAAGATTTTGGATAGCACATTGCAGGAGGTGCTGGCTGAAGGATTTTCCCATAATGCCCTGTTTTCCCAGCAAAGGACTGGAGCCTGCTGAGGCCTGAAGAAGACTACTGTGACTCCATCTGTGCTGGATGCTGCCTGCAGTTCTTAAAGGACTAGTGTCTGTTTCTGCAGTGCTGTACTCTTGCATAACTGAGGGACACAGAGAGTTCAGAGAAGTCATCCTTAGAATCAGACAGTGGCAGGAGAGTGATGTCCCCAGGACAGGATAGCACAGAACAGGTGCCAAGAGCTCCCACTGAAGAGGAGAAACATGTCACCCATCTGGATTGGAGTCCTGCTTAGGGTAATGTGGGACCCCACAACCAGGGGACCTGCCGCTGCTCTCTTCCATTTATGGAAACTGAGCCACCTTGTGGCTGAATCCTACCTGAACATCCTCCATCATACCTGATGGCAGCAGGTACTGGGCAGGCCCTATGGGGATGCAGCATTAGCTGCCTGGCACGGGCACTTCTGTCCTCCGGGACCTTGTTGCTATTCGCAGCCTGAGCTGCTCGAGGCAACCACTCACTCTGCCATGGAAAGCCCCACCCCACATATGATTTTCATTTTGTTTGAAACCTACTATTTAAAATATGGAATTTGAAAACTTCAGCTTGATTGTTTGCAAAATTGTAAAATGAATGCAGAGGCTTGTAATATTGATATAGATATTCTAAGTGCTGTTTCAGAGATTAAAACGTTGGGACAATTCTGAAAAGTTCATTATTTTTATATTTCATCTTGAAAAGTAATCATCAGTCTTTTGTATCTAGCTGTCATCTCTGGGAAATACTAGCATATGAACATTTTTGTCACCCCCTTTCAAAATTAATATGATACTTGAAACTGGGATTTTTGCTGCAATATTTGTCTCAAAATCAGTATAACTGTTCTCTCTCTTCTCATGCCAAGAGTGCAATTCAAACAAAGTGGGTCACTTTTAAAACAAGGTTGCTCTCATATTTTATTTTGTCTTCTTAGTCTGAATTTATTGAAGAGGCACAAGAAAGGGACTAGGGATTGTCTACAAGACTGAATATGTTTTTGAGCAGTTGAAATTCAAAGCCATCTGGGTATTTATATCTCTCAATCTTCTGGATGAAGAATAGGCCAAGGTAGTCCCATGGCTGGGGCTAACATGAAACAAAAGAATCCATTTATTATCCCAGCAGGAAATTTGTTCTTCTCAGTGTTGTAGCTGCAGACATAATGATTTCATTTCCTTCAGTTTGCTCAGATTAATTGTGGTTGCCTGTGCGCGTGTGCGCGCGTGTGTGCATACATACACTCGTATTTCTAAGTATTTCCCATCTAGAGGTACTTGCAAGCTCTTATATGAGAGGCACTTTGTCAGACTGTATTTGTGTGCGAGACCTTCAGATTTTTACCAAGGCCTTCTATGAATTAAACTTTGGTCAATCTAAGCCACAATAGAGGACACTGATGAAAACTCCAGAGTATGGATCAGGACAAATGTGTGATAAAAGCACTCTAGGTGTTCTCTGTCATGCATGCAGCTCTCCTGTGCATCTTGGTAGGTGAGACTGGGATTTAGATGAACGAAGGGAGTAAATCGGAACACACAAAGGACTACTTGCACAGTTCAGTACCATGGGAATAGCTGCTTTAACTCCTAATTGGCCACAGACTTTAACCCACACATTGTGATTGAGTGAAGTTCTGCACACATCTGTCATGGTTTGGTCTGGCCTTAATAAATTATCTGAGCACTTTTTCATACTACTGGGTTGCAGTAATGAAGTCTCCTGTGGCTTTTCTGAAATCCGCGCTTTGCTTGTCCTGATCAGTTACAGGGTACCTCTCTGGTATAACGTTTGTTCTTTTTGTGAACCATTCTGTATGGCCTAGTGCCTGGATATTCTGCCAGCCACCACCAAGTATTGGCAAGAGCAGTTACAGTCTTAATGGATTTGCATAGTGAAAAAGGAGACATGTATAAGGTGATGCTGGGGTTGCTAAGTTTTCTATGTGCGAGCAAAGGGTTGCTGGCACTGGGGCTCATACTGTGGCATCTTGACTCCATTTTACGAATTCTTCTGTTGCAAATTTATTTTAACCCTTTCCACTGAAAGGATGGGCTTTTCAAACCTGGTCATAAGCTGTTGCTGCTCCTGCCATTGGTGTTTGGTTTGCTGAAACTATTGTGCAGCTATACTAATATGGACAAAGTTCTCTTTGGAACAAAACACATTGCCCACTTACTCCCAAGGAGAGCAGAGGTGCAGTGTGGGAATGCAGAGTTTTGCTCTAACCCAATCCTCAGAGATGAGACGAAGAAGATAAGAGGTTGCACACAGAGTGTGTCTGCCTTTAGTGTGGTACACTGCCTGCCAGTTTCACCAGTGATGAGTTCTGGGGTAATGCTATGTTGGTTTGGTTTATCTTGGAGGAGAGAACACTGGTGACATTTTGGGGACAAATATGAAAGGAGAACAAGCAGCAGGCACTGCTGCAGGGCAACAGATCCACTGCCCCATATTTGATGCCCAGAGAGAGGCCCTATATCAGCGGTGCAGAACTTCTCTCAGTCTAGGGGCTGAATTAAATTTAGAGAAGTTCTTGGGGCTATACTCCAATGGTAGATGGCTCCAAAGGCAAAATGGGTTGTGGAAAAGGCGAAAGGGCAGTACCAATTTACCAAAAATACCAATAAGCCTTCAAAAAGGCATAGAAATCAGGGATGTGGCCAGGGGAAGGGGACATAGCTATTTGGGGAACCCCAGGTGGGCGGATTGGGACCCCTGGCAGGCTGGCATTGGCTTGGGGGCCTGAGGTTCTGCTCTCCCTGTAGCCAGGAGATCATCCCTGCTCAACTAACTCTCACTTCTCTTTCTCTGCCAGCCAGGTGTTTCCTCCTCCCCCACCTCCGTTTTGCATCCCCTTCCTCTTGGCCTCAGGGAGGTCACCTCCTCTAGCTCTGATAGTTTTCCATTCAAAACTCCTGAGAGATCCTAACCATTTGGTCCAGTTGATAAGACCTGAACCAAGCATCCTGGGCTGTTTGTAAGCAATCCACCTGCCAAAGGAATGGCTAGTTGCAATCCTAACAGTATAGTGTGCACATCGGGGATGGGCAGGAGGTAATGCATGGTCTGCTGGTGATCTGCAGTGTGGGTTTATGAATAGCTAGCAATAACAACAAGTATTTCCACACACACCCCATTATGAATTTTGTTCTAGTACTAATCACAAATCCCTGAAGCTGAGCATGTGCATCCTCTTCCTTAATTCTTAACATATGTCTGCCTGCCTGATGCTTTATTGCGCAACTAGTTCCAGTTGGTACACCTCGGGGTACTAGTAAAAAATCAGAAAAGATCCTAAAAGCCCTGAATTATGCAAGGGGTCGAAATGCCTTAAGAAAGGAAACTAGGTTGATGTGCTAACCAGATGTAATGATGCTGAAGATAGATTATAATTGGAATGCAACTGCTTATTCTTGTATATTATATTTATTCTTAGCCTTTGCTGGTGCTGTAGGAAAAAGTGATTATTCTTTTTCAAGCAGACTAAATACTGTTAATTGAAAGAAACACAGCTCGCAGGATTGGAATATTTTGGCTTTTTAATTGCAGTGATCATGTCTTGGTTTGTTGCGTTCTGTACATTTCTTTTTTGAGGTGCAGCGGTAAGCAAATTATTTTCTTTCTTTTTACTTCCATTGCCTTTTAACTTTCACTGCTAAACTTGGATAATTAGTTACCTTTATTTAATAATTTTCTCCCAGTATCCCTTGTGAGATGAGTAGCATCACACACTATTACAAGTCCACGCAGGCTTGTGAACACAAATAGCATCCAGCCCAGTACTTTTTTCCACAAATGCAAAAGCACTTTCATTTTCTAGGGTTCATATAAGAGCAGAATACTACGTCCTGAGCTTTATATCAATCCAGTGATTGTTGCTAGGCCTGATATTTCAGGGCTCCGTGCCTCATGGGCATATCCAGTTTTCCTTGCTAGCTGGAGCTGCCATGGTCCAGGTGAGCTTCAAAAAGAGGAATGGAAAAATGGTGATTCCTCATAACCAGGCCTGGTGCCAGCACATGGCATTCCTTGGTACATGCCAGGATCCTGGTAGGGATCACCAAAGCTGTCGCCAAGGGCTCCTTTTCAATTTGTTTGTTGCAGAAAAGACTTCTTTCATCAACCATGGTTTCCTAGGGAATGGTGAGGTTTCTGGAAATTCAAGTCATCCAATAGTAGCAATAATTTATTCTCTATCATTATTGAACAGATCCTAGACTATCATATAAATCTTTTTCTTCTTCCTCACATTCAGCAGGCGCATTCATAAGTTTCCTCTTTATCAAGACTAGCACATGTCATAATATCCATTTCCAGGTAAAGGTAGCTGACAGATTGGTCTGGTTCTCTGAAGTTGTGTTGGCTACTTGTTGAAATGTAAAATATACAGCAATCATGTATGACTTCATCTGGCTCTTTTTACCCGGAGCCTCATATTCCAACCACTTTATTATGTAAAAGATGATTGATTTGACTTCTTTTTTAAGAGAATCGGTGCAAAGATGGGCAAAATTGTCTTGTATGCTGTAAATGTTCAGGAGCATCCTCTGTTTGGTTGAACACTTTAGCAAATGCCCCCTTCTTGTGAAGTTTTGAATCTTGCTCCATGTTTAATTTGTATATTTTACTTTTGATGGTTATATCTTACCTTTCTAGTACCTAACAGACTGATCTAAAATACTCTAAGAATGGTCACGCAGCATGTTATAGTGCACTTGGAAGCTGAGTTACTGGAGGAATTAAACATTCAAGATTAGCTGCCTTTTTGTTGTGTGTACTATCACAATCAGTTACATGAACTGTGGACAGAACTACTGCAGTATGGTCATGAATCCACTAGTTGCTAGCAGGACTGGGGGCATCCAGGTTTTGTTTTTCTAGGTATCTCTTTCTGTGGTTGTGCATGGTCTTCCTTTGCTGGCTTCGAGTAGGGACTTTCCTTTGAATATCATGGAGTAGTGCTTGATATCTGTAGCTGTCTGAGCTGGCCTTAGTTTAGGAAAATTGCCTGTGCTGCCAGTTTCCAAAGACAAGAAAGTTTATGACAGAGGTAAAGACTTTTGGGCGATTTGGGGATCGCTCCTCCTTGTCCTCTGCTAGCTGCTAGTTAGAATTTTGCATGTTGGATGAGAATATTGATGGTGTCTGGGAGTTCAAATAAATTTCAGTGTATGTAAGATCCCTTAGAAAATTGATAGAATAATGCTAAACATGAGTTACTTGTTATATTTATGGTATAATATTCACAATATCTTTCTTCAAGTGCTGTCATAGGCAAATGCATAGTTTTGCTTGCTGTAAAAAGAGAAGTGAAATAGTATTTGAAGCTGGAGTCTCTTTCCATATTTACTGGAGTAGCTAAGATGATGACAGATTTAGAATGTGGCCAGTGAGACTGTTGGCTGTTTTCATGCATGATGTTTAAATCACTTCTTAACATTACTGCATTAATATATTAAATAAATGTAAGAATTTCAGTGATGGGAGGCAGGAGTCCATTTTATACTAGGTTAGGCCATTGAATCATGTAGCTCAATACTGTTGGCATCAGCCTTCTCCAACCTGGCACCCCCTAGGTGTGTGGTGGCAACTCCCACCATCCCAAGTCAATGGCTATGCTGGGTGGTAATGATGGGTATTGTAGTCCAGCGGACCTGGAGGGCACCAGTTTGGGGGATTGCTGATCTGCACTGACTGCAAACCCAGAGAGCCACTCTCAAAGTGGAATTGGTCTCAGACCAACAAGTAGATACCTGAAGTTGAATCTGGGGCCATCTGCATGGAAGGCAGATCTGTTGCTGAGCTGGAGCTCTTTGCAAAGGATGACTCAGGAGATGGTCTGGCACTGCATGGAGTTGTTTTGGAAACTGTATGGCTACTACTGAAAATGATATCCATATCTGATACTTCCCTCAGAGGTTGACCACCCCCTGCATGGAAAGAATGGAGGAGGACCATGGTGGAGCTGAGCAGTGGAGGAACTCTACTGCTGGAGCTGAGTCCCTCCACTGTTGTTTGCAGTGAAAATGCTTCCCTGCTGTCCGTGTGTCTGGCTGGCATGAGAAATGGGGAAAATGCCAGGGGGAAAGTGGAAGTGCTGCAACCCCCTCTTGCATTTCATGACAGTGGGAGTGTTTGCATGAACCTCCTTCCTGGCTTGTGATACTGTGTGGATTGAGGGGCAGCCAGTGATGTGTGGAACACGTATAATATCATGAAGTCATGATGGCATGGGGTATTGCTGTGCAATCCAGAGGGGAGAATCAGATGTGAAGAAGCCATTTATTGTAGATGCCTTTGTCTGCATTGGTGGCTAGCTGGATGCCTCCATGGAACTGATAAGCAGGAAGGGCTACTATGGCCATATCTCCTTGTTTATCCATAGCATCTGCTCTCCAAATATTGTAAGCTACACTGATTCTGTTTAAAAACAGCACCCTTCCACTTATTATGGGGCAAGTTTAAATGTCACACAAAGCCACCTTGCAAATGAGCTACACAGTGAGAGTTGTTTGTAGGACAACCCAGACTGCTCCTGACAGATGATCAGGCTCACCATGGCTTGTTCTCACCCCTTGATCTTCTAACTGGCTCTAGTATGCACTGTGAGCTAAGTTTCTCCCTTCATGCCATCAAAACCACAGACTGTTCTTTGGTCAAAGCTCTTTATTCTCCAATGTACACTCAGTAAAGCATAAGTAGCAATGAAAAAGTATCTGAGCTTGCACAGACTGGTTCTTTGAATCCACACTAGAAATGAGTTCTGAGAACCCTTCTTTTGAGTAATCTTGGGTCCCTCTCTTCTGGGAAGGGCCTTCTGGAGGTGCGCTAGACTTTTTGTTGTATGCTAAGCTCTAGCTGGCTAGTCCTTCTTGCCTAACATTGTATCATGGGGCAAGGATTGTATCAGACTCATCTGGCTCCTGGGGCTCCTAACACATGCCCTCTGAGCTATTGCAGACTGGGCTAGTCTCAGGGTGTGACTGAATACCTGGAGAAGACAGCCCTGAGATAAACCCTCCCACCTCTTCTATCTCATTATCTGAAGGTCCCATTCCCCAAGGCTGCTCCCCCCCCCCCCCCCCCGCTGAAGAGTCCAGGTATCCTTGGCCTTGAAATATTTGCCAAGGACAACTGCCTCTTTCATTCCCAGTATCATGTATACCAGTACCTTCATCTATCTCAGTACTTTTCTCTCCCTCCCCACTCTGTTCACTAATCCCTTTTGTTTGCCACTGTTTTTTAATTGAATTTTTTGAGCATCAGAATGCATATTGCAGGGTAATTTTTATTAAATCACTACTGGTAAATTGTGCTGCTGCTGCTGTTGTCGTCAGTCTTTACCAAATGTGCTGGAGCATGTTTACAGTTGCTTGATATCTGAAGTTTTGTGTGGTCAATTTCTTTGCCTGTTCCAGCTGTCAAAGGGAGCAGCCAACTACAGTTGAAACAGATCGACATTTCTATATAGGCAAACTTGTGTGCAGCTGCTATGGACTGATTGCCTAGCTTTCAATTGAAAAGAGGAAAAACTGCAGAAAAAGGTGTGCCTTAAGGAGGGGGGTGAGATCACCCACTTAGCAATTTAATCCTCCGCCTTTTAAGTCTTGAACTGACAGTTCTGAGCATCTTCCACCTTTCCAGCATGTCTGAGTCTGTAGCTAGATCAGAAATGGGAGATATTAACTCAGCCTGTCTTTTGGGGCTCCATTTACTGCTGCTAGTTACCCACAATATGTTGTCATGTCATGTGAACCAGGTCGATATTTCATTAGCAGTATATATAAGTAACTTAGAGAGTGTTAAAACAGTGCCAATAAATCTGTTAGAGAGCTATATTAATTGAGTCTAGATGCCATTGCCATCCTGAACAGATGGCCAGCGATGATCAGTAATTGGGGTGGGGCACACACCTGCGATTTTTCATCAGATAACACTTTTAATCCATGGTGCTGTGTGTGACACACTTCTCTCTGTGCAACGTTTTCTTGCGCTTTGCTGAAGGTGTTTTAGCAGGAGCCGGAGCCGGAGCCAGAGCCATCATCCAGGAATGCTGTTGGCCTGCAGATCCTGTGTGAGGCAAGGCAGTTGGGCTCACTGGTCTCCAAGATCCCCAGCAACTGCTACAATAATATGCTCTCTGAAGTGATGCTGCCTCTTGGACTGCTCCCTGGAACTACTTCCCAGAACATTGCCATCACACCAGCATCTCTTCAAATCTTTCCTCAAAACCCCCCTTTCTCAGACAGTTCTGGCATAATCCTCATGCCTTCCATCTTCCTTCCCTCTGTTGCTTCCCCTGGGTCAGAAATAAGAGGTCTCTCAGAGGAGGGGCTTGTCTTTTTTGCTTAGAACAGAAGAATGTAAGAAGAGCCTTGTAGGGCCAGACGAAGCAGTTCCTTTGTCCGGCATCCTATTTCCCACAGTAGGCAATCAGATGACGGGGAAGCCGAAAACCAGGACATGAGTGTGGAATAGCATATTCCCACTGTTCCTACCCCTCTTCTGGCATTCAGAGATGTGCTGCAGATCCTGGTCCTAGAGAGGGCATATAGACATTATAACTAATAGCCTTTAATAATAGCTGTATCCTCCACAAATTTCTCTAATCCCCCCTTTAGAACCATCAGAGTTGGTGGCCATCTTGCATGAGCCAATTTTGTTATTGTTGTCACTCTGTAAAATACCACACACCTTGTAGTAATTCTAGTAGTAACAGAATTGCAGCAAAGAAGTATGACAGAAATGAACAAGACCAAGGACATGGCTAAGGGGGAAAAATACATGCTGCCAGGATTATGATAATAGCCTATTTTTAAATGAGTAGAACTCTCTAAGTATGAGCCAGAATAACAGGGACTACAAGCCTTTACTCTTTCCAAACCATCTCTAATTTGCTATAGATTGTAGAGAAAGGCAAGTCCAGGGGTCCATTAGCTCTGGTAATTGGGCTTGTAGATTGTAGTAGAACAAGAAGCTTTATGTCTAAAGCTTCTTGGGGTAGTGTAGGAAATCTGCATGCAGAAGGAAATGCTCACAAGAAGCGAAATCTGAGCCAGCCAGCAACTATAAAACTAAATAAGGAACAGCCAAATATTATTAAGTAGATTTTCAGAATTTATTCCAGACTTCCCACAAGCTTCAGTCCACATAATTTCATTTTAACAATGCCCCTTTGACAGCATATAAGTGTAAAGATGGACTTTTTGTGTTTTCAGCTTTTCCAAAGTCTAGTCCAGAAACCTGATTTGATGGAGTCCCTGCTTTGTGGAAGAGAAGTTTACCACCAGCAAGTCCCATTGCAAAAGTTGCCATCCTGTCCTCACACCTCTCTTACCTTTGGGCTGCAGATCAGTTGACATATTCAAGGAACTGGATTTCCAGTCAGTGATCTGTAATCTAGATGATCAGATTTCTGACAAGAAACCACAACCTTACAAGCAAAAGTTTAGGGTCGCCAGCTCCCCATCCCCTTGTTACTGACCTCACTTTTTGCTTCTGCACAGAGTCAGGGATAATTCTATGCTTCTCTCTCCCACTCCAAGTTTGGAGTTGGAAGGGGAATGGGAGAAGATGATCCCTGCCATCCCATCATGTATTGGGAGGAGGTGAAAAGCGCTGGGGATGCACAATTGCAGGGTCAGTCTCTACCTCCTCTGGCTGGCTTCGGACCTGGATCTGGAGGGGAATACAATGGTTTGTTTTAGGCCTGGACTGCCAAGAGGCTTGTAGCACCTCAGACCCCAAGCAGCATTTCTCTTTTTTCCAGCCTGGAGCTGAACAGGAGTGAGTGAGACCTTCCCTTTAGTTATGCCATGCTTTCAAGCGCAATGCAGTATGGAGGCAGATTGTCTCCTCCCCAGTTCCAGACTGGAGAGGAAGACTGTGGCTCCTCTCTTCATGCTCACTGGAGGACAATGAAGTACTCAGCATGTTGAACATGGCACGCAAAGTTCTGCACCCTCCCCACGCTTGGCCTTTTTCAGTAAGTTTAGTCTGATTTTTCATCTTTGTGTTTTTGTACCTTGCAGAGTACACACAGCTCACCCACTGTGTATAGCAGTGTCCCCTCACCCAAGGGCTGCTGTAGGGTTCTGCGTGGCCTGTTATTCATGGCAAAAAGCCACCTTGGCTTGGTTTGCACATCATGACAAGCTAAGCTGCCAGTGGTAGCCTTGCAAATCCCCTGGCAGGGAACCAGCATGCACAGAGTAGTTTTAAGGCACCACAGCTTGTTAATAGTCTGTCAACCATGTGAACTTGGTCATAGTGTCAGAGTTCAATGAAGCAAGCATAGGGTCACATTTACACTCAGCTAGGATGGTCATTGGATGATCTTGACAGGTTACTACCTTCTAAGTGATCTTGCCTTTTATTGATAATTGTATGTATGCCATTTTAAGCTCCTTGGAGGAAACTCGTGATAGAAAGGTGAGAAATAAGGCTGCTATCCAAACAGGTCCATAGGCTTGACTGTGTTTCCTTTTCTTTATCAGCTCTTCCTGTGTGAAAGATCCCGATCCTTTGGAATGGGTGCTACTGAAACAGGGAGGCTGAAAAGCCCCCAGGAACAAGTAGTATGTCATATGTAGCCCTTTGGGTTCTGGTGGAAGTAAATCAATGGGTGTCTTGACAAAATTATTGCTGTTAGGTCATTCCTTTTGTTGCAGCTTACTTATTCTGCAATATTCTGCATTTTCTCAGATGAACTTTACTGAGTAATTACAGCAGAAACAACATTGTTGCCTTCTAAAAGCAACTCTTGCAAATCAAGTTTTATAAATAGTAAAAGTGGCTCTAACATCTATATTGAGATTTCTGAACTCTCCAGTGGGTGACTTGGAGCCCGAGGATCAACAAAACAAAACACCTAATCTGTGGCCAGGGTGCTTTTATCCTTCATCCCCAAAGATGTTCAAGTTCAGTAATGCAGCAATCCAGCAACTAGTTAAGTATACTTGAAGCACACTCCTATGCACGTTTAGTGAGAGCAACGTGCATAGGATGCTGTCCTTAAATCATATAGCCATCAGTGGGGGCTTTGGGCTGCTTCGCACATGGCATATCTGAGTTTGTAGTACAGGTTAAGAAATGTAAAACAGAGAACGCATGAGGCAATTGTTAGGAATCAAGGACTGTTCCTGGCTTCCTGTGGAGGGCCCATTGGTGGGAGAACTGAAATGCTGCTGTGCAATGTGTGAAGCAGTCCTGGGGAACAAGTGACTGGCTGCACAAGGCTTGTATCCTCGGGCAGTTTTATATCCACAAAGGAAACTGCTCTCACAAAGAAAAGAACTGCTTTGGCCTCAGTCCCAGCCTGCAGATGGTTCTCCCCATGCTTGCTCCTTTGGAGTCTTTTTCTAGCTGAGGCTTGCACAGACGTCTAGGCTGGAGGCAGGAGTGTGCTTCGCAGGAAGGGTGCCAAGCTTTGTGTCCTGCCAGACTTTTCTTGCTGGTTTCCCAAAGATTATGGACAGGAAGGACTGGTAGGAAGCCAAAGCTATATGCATAGAATAGGAAGAGGCAAGCGCACGTGTGTTATCACATGGGCAGTCCTCCACATTTGATCACTACCATAGCGTTGCTTCTTAAAAATCACTGTGCACAGGTACTTTGCAATGTGTTTAACTTACACATGCAGATAGTTCTCTTTTCCATGTTTCCAACCTGTAACGAAGTACAAAATCTATATAGAAATTCCAGATTCCCAAAACTTGACTCAAATGCCTCCTTTTGGTGTTCAGATGAATATCCTGCAGAGCTTAAGGAACTAAAATAGACAACCAAGTTTTGAGCTTCAAAATAGGGTGGCCCAGGGATGTAGTGGAGGGGGCTCTTGGGGAGGGGTGGTTGGATCCCTGAAGCCTGGGTCACTGTCCCTCCCCCACTGCCTCTCAAGGGACGTAATGCTGCTGCTGTTTGTGGCTAGCAGCTGCCACTGTCCCAGCATCCTGAATTTAATAGGGTAAGAACAGGGGTGTGGGGTCAGCTTGCCTTTGCTGCTCCAAAGACTACATCCCTTCCTTCCTGCATTCACACGGCACATTTAGAACATTTTTATTCCTCTTTAAACAGTCATCACTTCCCCAGAGAATCTTGGGGACCATAGTTTGTCAAGGATATGGAGTATCGTTGGGGGACAAACATTCCTTCGACAGGTACAGTTTCCAGAGTGCCTGGGGAAGAGGGATTGCCTGAGAAACCATTCTGGGAATTGTAGCTCTGTGAGGCAAATAGGTGTTTTCCAGCAACTCTTAGCTTCAGAATCATTTGGGGAAAACAATGACTAAAATGGAATAAAATATTGTTAACTGGAGTATATTCTCTGGGATCAATGGGGAAAATTAACCAAGATGTATGATAGCCTTAAGTTCATTTTACTTCAGTTAGGCTACTTTATGGATGATTCAGTGTGGTTCCAATGAAAGCACTATAAAAGATTAATGAATATTTTGAGAATCTGAAACCCCTAACTATGGACTATGGACTCATAGAGGACTTCCCACACCTATGCACACACAAAGCCAGTGCTTGCAGAGGCCACAGAAAATTAAAAGAAGCCAAACAGTAATTTCTAATCCAGATTTTATTTGGGATGAAATAACTACCTACTTTTCTATAAGTGTGGGTAATTAGCGCCTGAGTTTGCTTTTTCCCTCTTCCCTCCCTGTCCCTTTCCCCTTGTATGTCATGTTTTCAGACAGGAAGCCTGTGGGCAGGAACTGTCTCATTAATTCCACATAAACAACTCTGGGAGCTTTTTGGCTGGAGAATGGAGTATGAATGTAATTTTAAACATCCATCCATCCAGAGATCAAAATAACTTCTAGAAGCTGCTGTTGTTTCATTTCCAAAAGAGAGATCCTCATCTTGCATTCATTGCTCAACAGAAATTCAAACAAAATGATGAAGGAAATTTTTATTGTATAATCATAGGTTGCATCATCTTGGAAAGAGATGTGGTTTGGGGTGTGGCTCTGACTATCATGAAGGGAACCCTCTCCCCCCCATACTTCTAAATTTGCCACTACACGGCTGGAGTGATCCCATGTACTACTTTGCAGAGGACAATCTTATTTATTTATTTATTGGATTTCTAACCTGCCTCATTAGCCAAATGGCTCCCAGTCTTCTGTTGCATGGGGGGAATTGTTCCAGAACAGGCTTAGATGTTAAGATTAACTAACAGTGTAATCTTGTATCTGCCTATCTTGGAGGAAATCTCCATTGATTTGAATGGGGCTCACATCCATGAAAGAACATATAGGGTGGCAGTCTTTTCACAGAAGGAAAGCTTCCTGTACCCTGCTGCTCCTAGCAGCCGCCCCATGTTCCATCCCGCCTTGTCCATGACGACTTCTCAACCTGCAAGAGAGACTTTTAGGGGAGTGTAGAAGGCTGCAGTGGGGAGCAGGATCAGAAACTGCTTTCTGTGAACTTGCTTAACATTGGCTTGGACCCTAAGACATTTCTTTCAGCAAAACTTTTAAATAGCTGTTCATTTTCTATAATTGAGTTTGTCTTGTCATAGCTTAGTTATGATGTTCTTATTACAAACTTAGGGCGCAAGTTTAAGGTTCCTAGACAGCACCTGCGGGGTCATGGGATATTTCAGATTCCCAGGTAAGAGGCTCTGCTCTGACTATGGAGCTGGAGGACCATCCCTTTGCCCTTTGCAATTGATGACTGGCAGCTGTCTGAGGTCTTGGGGAAGAGGAAAAGGGAGTGTTTTGGTGACTAGGGAAGAAAGGGGATTGAAGAAGCCCAAATATGAACTATCCTAAAGCTTCTCGAGCCTCCTGCCCTCCCACTCTGAAATGTTTCAGTTAGATGGGCAAGAAAGTTTGTCTGATGAAGAAAACAGGACAAAAGGCAGGGAGACAGGAAGCCTGTACTGTTCTTCCTGCTCTGCCTAGGATGCCTGCAAGCCTCCAAGTTCAAGGGTATTACGAATAGGATTGTGCCCTTATAGCCCAAGGACAGTGACAAGGCAAATAAACAGGCTGTAAAACATGATCCTGCACTGGCACTGGAATCACTGATTTCCAAGATGACAGAAAGACAGAAATCTTTGGATCCGTGGGATAAGGCCATCAGCTCCGCACTGGGGCTCCTGGCCCTTCTTGCTGCCCAAAGGGACACAATTCTTTATGCAGCTAAAGTTTAGGGGTTATGCTGTCATTTTGTGCATCTGGAAACTTTAGTGGAATAGCAGATGGCAGATTCAGCTGTTCAGTTGACAACCGTATTTGTCAGATACAGGGATTCCTTCCAGGTGGGATTTGGGAAGTATTTTTGCTGTTGTTTCTGCTTTATAATACTTGCACCCTTCTTTTGGTTAAATCCCCAACTCCCAACCTGTGGGAGAAGCTACACGTATCTATGTTGTGCTATAATAGTTTTGTGCATTCCAGGGCAATTCCTTTGAATGTTGCTAATAGGAGACAAGTCGTCTTGTGCAACATTCCCGTATGGGTGGAAGAATTATGTTTGGCATGTGCCATGGCAGTGTGTGAAGGAACCCTGCTGCACAGAAGTCAATACTAGGTTACCAGCGGATTTTATTTACACTTCTTTCAAAGGTTTGGACTTGAATGTACATGCTGTTGAGCTTTGTGGTTGGGTATTATGCGATATCTAAGTATGATCTTGCAGTTTAGGAAAGATCATGGATTATAGCCATTGAAAAGACTCATTGGTGAAGCAGTAATAGGATTTAACCACAACAGATGTTAATCACAAACCACCACACATTCAGTGAGCAGGGACTTTAAAGAAGTCACTAATCTTTTTTTTCTGACATGAATTTTGATGTACTCTTCTACAGACATAAGATACAAATGAAGGATGTTCTTTTTTATGATAGAATATATATTGTGACTTTCCCCAGGCTGGTACCCCCTTCATTCCCTGACAGCATGGCCAGTGATGGACTCCAGCGCAGCTTGAGGGAGGCTGAAGTGTGGCACCAAGGGTAGTGCTTCTGGTTTTGTAACGAGGTAGCCCAAGAGGAGAAAGGCTTACCTTCTGGAACACAGTTCTTATACTCTCAAATCAGTGATCAGCAGTTGGACAAAATCAGTGGACAAAATTCAGACCACAGAATTACGCGAGTTTAAGGTCACCAGTGAAAAAGTTGAAACTGAATCATCAGTTCAGAGGAAGACTGCTGCCAATTAATCAGAAGACCAAGACTAAGAAAAGCAGATGTTGAAAGAACTAGAAAACATCAAGTGTAAGGATAGTTCACTGGAGTCCAAGTTCACCCATTTTATTGTAGTCCTTGTCACTATGTATGGGTGTGAAAGTGGAACATTGAAGAAAACGAACAGAAAGGGAATTGATGTTTTAGAAACAGGGTGCTGGAGGAGGGCTTTGCAAATATCTGGACTGACAGAAAGACAAACAAGTGGGTCCTAGATCAGATCAAGCCCTGGAAGGGAAAACAACTAAACTGAAGCAGCCCTACATTGGGCACATGATGAGAAGGCAAGAGTCACTGGAGAAGACATTAATGATAGGGAAAGTTAAAGGCAGAAGAAGGAGAGGAAGACCAACTATGAAATGGACTGATTTCATGAAAGAAGCCTCAGTTTTGAGTTTATAAGAACTGAGCAGGGCTATAAAGAATAGGGTAATTTGGAAGGCATTCATTCATAGGGTCACCATAAACTGGAGACAGTTTGCTGGCATATCACAACATATTTTCCAAGCCTTGGAAACCCTCGGGTTATAATAAAGATATATAACATGAGCATGATGCTAACAGGTGGCTTTCAAACAAATTGAATACACAGATTTACCACGTTGTCTGTCTGTCTGTCTGTCTGTCTGTCTGTCTGTCTGTCTAGAATGGAAACTTCACAACCAGCAGCCAAATGAAGTTGCACTCTAAAGAAGACATAACATAAGCTTATTTTAATAGATAACTGTCTGTCTGTCTATTTATCTATTACATTTGTATGCCACCCCATAGCCTGAGTGCTTTCTGGGCAGCTCACAAAAACAGCAACCAGAACCATAAACCATAAAAGCATAACAAGATTAAAATTATTACATCCAATACAGCATAAAGGCCAATTAATAGAAAAATACAGAAGAGAACAAGTGCACAAAGTGATAAAAGTAAGCACCAAAAATAAGACAATAAGACCAGGAATTTTACTAAAAACAAGTACTAAATAAAAATGCCTTTACCTGACAACAGAAAGTTAGTAGTGAGGGTGCCAGTCACATGTCCTTAGGAAGACCATTTCATAGGTGAGACGCAACAGCAGAAAAGGCCCCTTTGCTTTCCATTTGCCTTGCTACTTTGTTTGGTTGAGGGGCTCACAAAGGAGGACCTCCATAGAAGTCTGGTAGGCATATATAGAGATAGGTGTACCTTCAGATATCCCGAACCCAAGAGCATTATATGTTAGCATAAGCATTTCGAACTGAGCCCAGGCAGTAACAGGCAGCCAATGCAGCTGGCGGAGGATTGGTGTGATGTGCTGTCTAGGACCGGTTCTTGTTAACAGCTGCTCTGCTCAGTTTTGAATTAGCTCTAGTGTCCAGTCCATTTTCAAGGCAACCCACATAGAGCGCATTACAGTAATCCAGGTGAGAGGTTACCAGTGCGTGGATAACAGTGGCAAAGTTCTACTTCTCCTAGTAGGAATTTAGCTGAGAAATCAACCTAAGCTGATGGAAGGTGTTCCTGACCACTGAGGTCACCTGTGAGACAGGTGATGATCAGTTTGCTGTAAGGGAATGGGGACGTGCTGCATGAACCAATTTAAGTAACAAGGCTATTAGCTTTGCTGCTGCAATGATTGCTTTCACTTCATCTTTTCTTGAGGTTCCACCAGTCATCTATTGCAATGCTGTGTTAGCAGCATTATCTAACCACTGCCCTTAGAAGTGTACCAAACTGTTGTGAAGTTGAAAATAAGTTAATAAAACAAAGCATTTTATTTAAGGTTGTGCACGCTCTCTTTGGTACACATCTACCTTTAAAAATTATAAGAGGGGAGAAATAGCATTATTATCTCCTTGGAACAATGCTATTCCTGTCCCCTACCCAGCATCTGCTAGACATGAACTGAGTAGTCTGTTGTTGTTTGTGAATTAGGATTAGGGGTTAACTGTGGTTTGCACAGCCTTTGCTAATTTTGGATGCACATCATATCTTGTGTGTGGAAGGATGCAGGGAGAAATGGTGCTTTGTTCTACTGCAGCATGCTAAAGGAGCAATGCACATCTGGATTCCACAACAGAGCTCTGTTTAAATAAAGTGGTGTTGTCTCTTGCTATGTCTTAAAAATATACAATTTTCTTTAACTTTCATTGTTTAGGCACTTTATTGTGTTTGCAAGAATTCAGAGTTCTTGGCAGGGGCATTATTTACTGAACAAAACAGCTGTCTTATAAATGCATAACTAAAAACTACTTCAATTTACAGTAAAATGTATAGGAAGTGAAGTTGCATAGCACAGTCCTTTAGAGCTTTGGGCTGTATTATCTTTTTTTTAGAGCACATAATAAAGCTTGTTTATTCTAAAAAGATACCTGATCTCACCTCGTTGACCTTGTAAATGGTACACACACACACACACACACACACGTACGTTAATTCTCTCTCAGGCTTCTAGAGAATGTTATCCACCCATCTTTTTTGACAATGCCTTTCTATATTTTTACCTAGTCATCTGCACTGCCCTTTGCTTCCAAGCAAAGTTGGAGGAAGTAGGCTGAAAGGTAGCATTTATATGCGGGGCTTGTCATTCAGGCTTTGGAAATAGGTCCACATGTTCTTCTAGGTCTGTTACAGACTTGCCATGTGGGGCCTTTTGCCTACCATGAAAGGCAAGTCTAGTGCAAACTTATAATATGACCTGTTGTACAAGAGGCCTTGTCTATTTTGAAAGTATGTGTGAAAAAGGTGATCCCAACAGACCAGATGTTGTTCCATCCTGTGTTCATGGCAAAAACCTCCCCAGAAAGACATGTTCATGTCCACGTGTTCTTCTAGGCTGCATTGTCTAATTCTTCCTTCCTTGCCATCATAGCACTCTGAAGCCTGAAAGCAAGGAGTGGACCTGCAGTGACTGTGGGCCACATGGGATGATGTCCTCCACCACTGACCCAGGAAAGCTTCAGTGGCCAGACTGATCTCCAGGATCCCTCTTTTGCCCTTGATGACCTGTGCTGCCAGCTTGCTATTCAAGCCTTATTCATCATGCACAGAACTCATGTCTACTGAAAGGGGAAATGGGACTGACTCCAGATATCCAGGTGTTGTCACAAATGCCTACCTGCTAAGGCTTCTTTATGAAGAAGTCCATACTGACACACGGGTGTCGAAGGGCATGCCTAGTGCTGAGCAGGGCATTGGGTGGGCCAGTATCCTAACTGAATGACTCCTCCTTCACATGTGGTGTCTGTTAATGGAGAATGTCTGAAGGTTTACAATGGCTCTAAACTGTTCAAACACTCCTTTTGACTGTCTCTGGCCATCTTTCAACAGAGAAAATAAATGTGGATAAAGGCGTTATGTATAATTCAACCTCCATTTTTTTCCAGTTGGTAATCGGCTTGCACATCAATCTCCACCCCAACCATTGTGCCCAGATAAATTGTCTTCCTTCTTTCTCCTCATTCCTGCCAGTAATTTGATTTCTGCTTCAAAAAAGCCCTGAAAACTAACTGGACCCAATATTCTAACCTTGGGGTCAGCAGTTGAGTTGACATGTGAATGTGTGTTTGTATTTGTAGAATTAAAGCAAAGGTGGAATGCAGTCCCTGCTTTAGTGGGAACCTGTTAATGTGCATGTGTTTTATTGCATTTGTAATAATGTATGAATTATGCTACAAGTGCACATAATTCATACCTCACAGATGCACACATAATTCATTGTAAACTAGATCCTGTTTAAATACAAGTATCTAGCATACTTCAACCACATGCTATAATTGCATGCTCCAGAGTTCAAAGTAATGCTCCATTTAATGAAGATGCTTTCATGCTGGTCCTTGTCCTCCATCCTGGAAACTCCCTGTGCTACACCTGAAGCCCTCAGGTGCACGAATGCTGGACTTTTCTGCAGCAGGGCTGTTAAAGAGCTGCAATTGTGGGAGGCTGTTGCTGTAGATTTTTATGCTATGGTTTCTGAGCCCAGGTCAGTTTGCTGTGAAGTGGTGGTTTTGAAAGTTCTGGCTGTTGATAGGAATAGCTGGCTTGCTGTTGGTACCTACGGCTAGTGGAGATCTTGTGGGTGGAGTTTTGCATCTATGAAGAGCCAATAGCAATACAGGGATGCTTATAATGAAGGGGCAGCAGCTGCAACAGATGGTTTGAGTGGTTGGCTGGTTATCAGGAGTTGCATTTTGAGGATGCAACAGTCTCTGCAGTTTGGGTATATTTACAGTTTGCATGGTCACAATTAGGGAATATTACCTTTGGAGTTGCAATTTGATGTGTTCTTACATGAGAATAAACACCACTAACCAGAGTCGTTCTTACATCTTTGAGTAAATATGCATAGGATTCTTCTAAGCCATCATGGGGATGTTGTTATGGTGGTCTAAAAACATTCAAACACATAAAATTGCTCTGTAAATTTCTTTGGTATACCAGTTTTATATACCAGGTTATAAATGATACACTTTCCTTTTGGAAGAAGCAATAAAATAAGCTGATGTTTGATAAAGAAGTAATATGACATATATTTATAGTGTTATCAGCTCTTCCATTTTCCTCCGCAATTTCTCTCCTCTAGGAATCTCCAAAAATGTTTCCTCTCTAGGCAATGCTCTGATCCTCCGTACCACACTCCAGTTCTGCTCCCTCCCCACTTTTGCTATCATAGTTTTAACCGGAAAGCACATACACTGACTTAATGTTAACACCAGATGTTTCCAGTATCATACCAACTTTTTAATGCCATCAGCAAAAAATATATATAAAATATATTTATAAAATATAAAAGTGTAGAAACTTTTTGAAGGTCCCTCGTGTAAGATTGTTCATTAAATGTAAAATGTATTGTGTACAGTTTGCAGAAAACTATATTTTAAGGTAGTATTTTTTGAAGTTAGAACTTACACACATGGCTGTTAGTTATAGCAGGCACTGTACCCACTTGCTGCCAAAGCATAAAACAATAATGCTTTTTGTGGCACTTAATTTCACCTTTTGAATGAAATACTGGAGAATATATTCAAAAACATAAATCTTCCTGCAACAGATAATCTTGCAAATGTTAGTCAATCTCTGACAAATTGACTAGTTGGTTTTCCACTGTGCAATGAATGTTAGCTGTTGTAACTAGAACTGAAGTTTGGCTTAGTTGTGTGTTGGTTGCATACAGATAAGTAACAAAGCCAAGGAAACATGAATATTTATTATTTATATTGCACCTTTCTTCCAAAATACATTTTCTAGGTGGCTAGCAATAAAATACAAATAACACAATACATTTATAATTAAAGCATGTCAAATAAGTACACATCCCAATAAAAGAATGAAATAAACTTGCATCAATATGAAGGAAAAGCAGTTCTCACCAGATTAAAGCCTAGTTCAGGTGCCTATCAATGACTTTCCTACATTATCCCATTCTAACCTGCTACTTTACTGAGGCTCCTGCTTTCAGGTCATTCGTGGGATTGAGATCAGCTCCTTTCACATTTTCCTTCATCGTTTTTCTTTCTCTACCTTTCTGTGTGCTCCCTGATATACGTAGCTGCAAGGTGCCACTGTAGTGTAACAGAATTGTAAAAATACATGAACATTTCATAGCGTGCTAGCCCTTAATAGTACAGTATTCTGAAAACAAGCTGCAGAAATGCTCAGAGAGACGCCCCGGAGGAGGTGGCACTGTGTAAAGCACTTGCAAGCTACTGTGGGTGAGGAATCACAAGGGCACAATAAATGTCTCAGGTAGGGAAGCTCTTACATGATCATCAGCACATCAGAAGAAAACCTGCTTAGATAAAACAGATGTATCTACTTGTCCATCTCTACTGTACCAGCTGACAATGCAGATGGAGCTAGCATGGCTTTTCTCGACCACAGAATTCCAGTTCCTACAAGTTGGCACCAAGAATCCATTTCCTGGATTTTCTGATGAATGGGCTCCTGTTGGTGGCAGGATTGAGAAAAGCACCTCTTCCAAGGTTCCTGAAGCACAGACAGACATGCATGGAAGAGTGTGATCCTTCATATAACCTGGTCCCAAGCCACATGTGGTAATGCATAGTAGATTACATCTTTCTAGGGAACCTGTTCATATTCTCAGGTGGCATAGCTGTCATCAGCTTGGCCCTTGCCTATTTGCCCTTAAGTGCCAACTCACCAGATAGTTTCTTTGCAATGCACTTCATTGGCACTCCATGGCTACAAGGCAGAATAATTCTAAAACCCACTAGTGAGTGAAAAGTAAGCCTCTGCCTTTTAGTAAATCTCTTCCCTTTTAGTTATTATGTCAGGTGAAGGGCCAGCCAGCAAGACCTACAGAAACCCTCTGACTGGGCAGCTTGTCTTTTCTGATGCCTTCTCACGGAGTCAGGAACTGGTCAAAGCAATGGCTCTTCTTCCTCTCCTTTTTAGAAGACCCCATTCCTTTCTTCCAAAACATTCCTGTTCTTCTGGTCAGACTGGGAACCTGTGGACAGCGACCTTGAGGGCTCTTCAAGGGCCTCTGCTTCTCCCTGAATTTTCAAAACTCCAATCACTGAGTCTTCAAGGTCTCTTCCTCCTACTTCAGAATCTAAATCATTATGACCATGGGATGTTGTCAAATATGGTGGTTTAGATCACTCATTATATCAACTTGAGAAGTGCCCATTAAAACTGGACAAGAGGAGGCTAAAGTTACTCCCACTTGAACAGTATCAGCTATGGCACTGTTATTCTCTGTACATCCCAAGGGCCATTAGTGATTTCCCAAGGCGAGTCCCTCCCAAGGCGAGTCCACTCCTGATCACCATCTTCTCACCGAGTGCAGAAGATGACATCTAAAGGGCCAAATGAATGGGGCTAGATACCAATCCATGGTTGTCATGGAATGCCACTCCAGCAGATCACTTGTGTGGAGACCCTCAGTGCAAGAAACAAGCAGGACCCCAGCACCACTCCAGACTACTTTGACTCACTCGGAAAGAAAGACTGCAAGGGAGCAGTCAGAGTTGTACCCTACCAGAATCTGTATTTAGTCCTGAACATCCACCTTCAGGTGCATGATCTCAAAACCAGAAGACTCTGGAATGGGACACCTTGTCAGGAGGCTCCTGGTGAGATGAGCCACCATCTACATTGCTGATTATCTGGCTGCCAATTTAAGTTCCCTCAATTCTCCAGAACAGCACTGCATAGGACACTCTTTGTTAGGGACCTTGTTAGAAAAAAATGGCAGGTGATTCTCAGTGGTGGCAGGGGAATTGAGCCAAGCGTGGAGGGACTGGAGCGAGCATCAGTGAAGTGAAAGGGTGAGTGGGTGGAGGGGCTTTCCTGGGCCTTGGCAACTGTGTAAGGAGTCCTGGTAGAGATGCTGTACCTAGTTTTAAAGCTCAGTATGTACAGAAATGGGCAAAAGTGCTTGTGTATAAGTTACAATGATGATAAAAATCAGTGTTTTATTGGAGAAGCATCCATCTGCCATTTTTATCTGAACACAGCCTGGAATTATAATTGCAACAGCAGACTGATACTTTGTTTTCCACTAAAGCACAATGCTTTAAAAATCTTTATTAAACCCAGTACACTTAAAAATGCATATATACCTTTTACTATTTGGGTGCTGTCGAGCTGAAGTATTGTGCTTCATTGTAGCTCTTCTGGCCTTGGATGCAGCAAGCCCCCATTCACTCCCCCGCCACAATTAATTCCCCATTCTGCAGGTTCTGATTTCTGCTCAGCAATCATGAAATGTCAGGGAGGGAGCGCTCCGAGGACTCATGTTTCATTAGCCAGGCGTCAGGGAGAATTCCTTCACTTTGAACGGCTACAGCCTTTTTCCCTTTGCCTTCCTCTCCTCTTTGTTCCTTTCAGGCACAGAGTAGGCCAGTGTTCCCATCCTCCCACCCCTCCAGCTTTCCTTCTTTTTCATGCTTTCCTTTCCCTTTCTGTACAAGAGCACATTCACTCCTTTGTTTTAGCAATGCTAAAAACAAGGAGAAAGGGCAGCGCGGCTTCTCCTTGGGTGCACACCTTTCCCATAGAATCCTAGCACTGGAAGGGTTGCGACTGGAAGACAAAAGGGTACTCTAGTCCTATTTCTGTGCCCACAGGACCTGCAGCAAAGCAGCTGCACATGTGCAGGTGAATCAGCTCTCACTATGCTACTAGCAGGGAAGTTGTAAAAGGCACAGAACAATCATCCCCAGTGACATAGACTGCAAGGCATGAAGCCGCCCCCCGAAGCCTCCCCCCACCCCCGCCCCCAAGGTGCTGTGTCTTTGCAGAGAGAAAATGCTTTCTGGCTCCAAATAAAGCAATCAGCCATCCTTGAAGATGAGAAAAACCCATCTGCTGAGTCATCCAGAGGACTGTATTGGGAGCCACCCTGCATCATCAAATATCCTGCCTCCAGTTGCAGCAGGGAAATGTCTGGGATGGTATTCAAATTTGCCCGGCTGCTGACACCTGCTGATTCCTTCTGTTCATGACTTTGCTACCATAAGGCTGCCATCCTGTTCACATGCACACGGAGTAATCCCCAGTGAACACAGTGGGAGCAAACATCCACACAATTGCATCGCGCATGGAGCTGAAGGCTGGGCATGGGTAGAACATGCAAGCAGCCTCAGTCCATCTTTCCAATATTTCCATGTTGTGGTCACTACTGTTTTAGGCAAAATGAACTATATTTTTCTAGTTCTGGTGCTGAGCAAAACAAATGAACGGGCTGGTGGTAAGCAGAACTTAAGGACTTTGGGGACAGTGGACTTCAGAAGATCTTTTCCTAGAATCCAGGTATTACCTCTAAAAATGTAGGTATTCAAGCAGATATAAAGCTTGCTCCTTACAATATTCAGTGTCTGAATTCAGTGAAGTGAAGCTTGTCAATATTGGCAGGGAATGTTTGGTGTGCAATACCCATCTACCTTGCCCACCTGTACCTCCAGTCAATAGAGTGAAAAGTAGAGACTGTTCCTAGAGCCAATACTGAGAGCTAGCATGGTGTTTTGGTTGATGCAGAGCTGGAGGATGGTTACTGTTGTTTAGGGCCAAATTCCCTTGGTGGTAATCTGTTGGGCCACATGTCAGTGGTCAATGGGGAAAAGTCAGTTGCGGGTGGGTCAGCCCCTGAAGTGTGTGATAGCACCCCTTTTGTCCCTGCCTACCTATGCACCAGCCTACTGAGGAAGATAGACTCCCCTTACACAAGGTCTGAAAAATGCATTTGTGTCTTCAGTTATCAAAGATGATGCCTAGTTTGTTGAATGCATGTTGTGGTGAAATTTGGCTGCAGAGGCTTTCAGGTGTCCCTTTGGTCCCAAGATTTCTGAAGTGATGGTTTCAGGGAACTCATTTCTTGAACTCTTGCCTGCTCCTGCTTCCACAAAGAAAGCCAATGAACACCACCCCTTGCCATAGTTCCTCTCCCCCTCTGTTTCTGAGGCCGCCAGGATTCACAAGCAGGCAAGGAAGGGGTTGCTCTCTCAGTTGGCTTCAGCAAATGGGCGTGGAAACATCCATACCTGAAGGATGAGGCAAGGGATTCACAGTGCCTGGTAGCTGCTGATCTCATCACTGTACCGTGCCTGGCAAACATCTGTGGCTACACTTAATGCCTCTGCTGGTTCACATGTAAGTCCTTATCCCAGTGTCTTCTGGTTATTGATCCAAGCCAAACATGGTTTCTTTGGCCAGCCACTGTCTTTCAGCTCACCCTATTCAGAAGGGTGCTATGAGGATACAATGATCAGGGGAGAGACCAGCTGGAGCTCTTTGGAGGACGAAAAATATGACATCAGTAATAAGCTACTTAGAATGTAAATGTGGAGGATATGTTTGACAGAATCTTAAGGGAGGCGGGGGAAAAGGGGAAACAAAGGTATAGAAGGAGCCTCCATAAGTCCCTTCTGTTCCTTCCGTCACTGCGGGCTCTGGCTGCTTCACACAGCAGACGCACAGTAGTAGGTGCTGTGCTGTCGCAGCACCACCAGAACAGATTTATCTCTTATTGCTCCGCATGCTCCTTGCCTCCTTTGCACCCTTGCACTCTCTCCATATGGTAGAGAGATTGGAAAGATGTTGGGAACACTCGCCAACTTGTGGGGACTGATGAAGAGAATTCCTGTGCTGACAACAGGAGAGAGGGAGCCGTTTGACTCCAGGATCTCAATGAAGCTGCACTGGGCTTTCTGTTTCATTGTGGTGGTTGCAGCATTTCTGTTTCTCACACACCTTCCATTTCAAAAGATGGCATCATCCTTGCAGTGGTATTTCCTCCTGTTTATGAGAGAGGAAGAATGCCTCTTTAAGTGATATACAAGTTTTGTTTTGTCCTCTTCTGCAAGTATTTGTGCTAAAGGTAATATTTTTTTTGCCTTTCATTTTTACAAAATCCCGCTGGCTGGGTTTTTCAGGAGTAATTTTAATTTCTTATTAATTGCTTGCCCTCCTTTCTTATCATTACTTACCATTGCAGTGCAAACTTCCACATCTTTAATTGGAAGTAGGACCTACACCCAAGTTCTTTGCCACATACTCCCTAAAGCTGGTACTTCAGATGCTACACTAGTAGGGCAATGTGCTTTCACTAAGAAAGTCTAAGAGTTTGCAAGTTGTTTGACCATAACTTGTTTGCAGCCATGAATGCGAATATGAGCGATAGCTGACATGTGCAAAATGTTGCAATTTCTCAAGCTTGCCTTTTCATGTGAAAGTGTACACTTGCACTAGCATGCCCTTTGGGAAATGCACCCTTCTGAAAATGCACATGTCCCTCAATTGCATTTTCACACTTCAGCCTGTGTGTGTGCATTTGGGGTACATGATTGGAAATGTGCACAGTTTGTGTTAAAAATGCATACTTTTCCCATCTCAAAGAAAAAAAGAAGCCTATGTTTGGGAGTGAGAATGATGCAAGATGAATATTAAGATGGAAAATAGATGCTTGATGAGCTTGAACACCACTTATTTCCCCATCCCTCAGTCTGAATTGGTGATTCTTAATCTTTTGCACATTAACTGTTCCTCTTTAAAGCTGCCATGATCTGAAGTGCCATCTCATGTTTTCGCTTTGATAGTAGTTCAGAAGCCCCCGCTTCCTATTCCTGCTCACCCTTGTAGTTCCTGTCTCTATGATGTTGTTAACAAACACCCTGCACTGTAGCCGCAATCCTTTACTATTTATTTATTTATTTATTTATTTATAGTATTTATATGCTGTCCTGTCACAACAGCCTCAGGATGGCTTACATAAATGAAATACAATAAAATAAAATATAACATGAATGAATTATTGACCCACACTGGCTGCAGTTAAAAACATACAGGACACAATAATAAAACTTATTAAAATATTGCTGAAATAAAAAGGTCTTAACCTGGCACTGAAAAACAAATAATGATGGTGCCAGGCGGACCTCTCTGGGGAGCACATTCCATAGGCGGGGCGCCACCACAGAGAAAGCCCCTCAATGAAATCAATCAATGAAATTATGTCAGATAAGGGCTGCTTCCCATGTTGGTGCACAGTGAAATAAATCTCCCAATATGCCTGTAAGTCACAAGGAGCGGTGCTTGTTCAGAAGCTCCTGCATCAACTGCATATTTAGAAATGTATCGTCGTCATGTAACCTGGCTAGGATGTGTGGCATTGATTAGCATCCTGTAGCTTGGCGCCCACCAGATGTGTTAGGCTTCAACTCCTTTAATCACACTGGTGTGAGTGAGTGAGTGAAGGCACATGGATTTCTCTGGAGTAAGTGACTGTGGTTCAACCACTTAGTCAGTCACAAGAAAAACATGTGGAAAGGTTTGTTAGGCCCTGCACTTGGACAACATAAAAAAGACAGATGCTTCCCCAGGGCTAACTTTTGGGAAGGGGCAATATTTTCTTAGAACACAGACAGGAATGATCACGGAGGCTTTGTTGCTTGCAGCCTTAAGATGTTATCTGGCTGGAGATGAAGATTTAACAAGGGCAAGAGAACGTTTCTGCAGATGATAAATCCCAAAACACCATGTGTTGTATTGCTCTTAAATGTTGCACATACAGTACATGATCCTTGCACTGTTAACACCAATTCTCGAGAATCTTTTTGATCATTGAATTTACAAGTTTCAGGGGTCATACAGTACTGCTGATGAAATCACCATTTGGTGCAATCATGAGGAGAGGAAAACCATCTGTGTACCACTTGCATAAGGCAAGCTTGTTGTGTATTTGTGCACTGGAATCCTGACGATCTTGGCCTGGTTTTGTTTCTATTTCATTTTAGATTGTGCTTGTATAAGAGAGGGAAGGTATGATTATGGCACAGAGAGAAATTGGTGAACATAGCTGCTGATCTGCAAACCTTTGCTCTAGATAGAAAATTGTGGAAAATTGCCTCAGTTCAATATATAAA
Source organism: Varanus komodoensis (assembly GCF_004798865.1). Taxonomy (NCBI): domain Eukaryota; kingdom Metazoa; phylum Chordata; class Lepidosauria; order Squamata; family Varanidae; genus Varanus; species Varanus komodoensis. The sequence goes on from NW_025335268.1 coordinate 88,605,173, forward strand.
TTGGACCATCAAAGAGAAAGACTGTACAGGAGAATTTGTGGTCTCTGGACCATGTTCCATACTATGCCACAATTGCAGAGATAATGTTTTAGGTCTTCTAAAATTCTAAATGATGATATCCTATGATTTGTATTGTGTATGCAAATTCTTTGGTGACCTATGGGTATCATAATAAAACTCATCACCTATATAGACATATTGAGACAGTAGAAAAGAAAGGGTTATCTACTCCATGCAGGAGCCTTCTTCAGCCTGGACCATTCCAGATATGACAGACTACACATCCCCAAATCTCCCAGACAAGCTAGGAATTTGTGTAGCGTTTTTTGGTCATGGACTAAAATAGGTGCATTCAGCACCCGCCTTCAGCTCAGTGGTAGAGCAAACATTTTGCATTCAACAGATCTCAAGCTGAATTGCTGACCTCGCCTGGTCATGCTAGAAAAATTCCTGACGGTGGAACTCTGGAGATCTAGGAGAGTTTCCTTCCTTCCTTCCTTCCTTCCTTCCTTCCTTCCTTCCTTCCTTCCTTCCTGAATGTAATCTGGAAAAGTGAAATTACTGAAAATTTGTAGCTTTCCATCCCTAACTGTACCTTTTTTTCTGACTGCTCCCAGCCAACTGTGTCTTCTTTTTTGTCCTTTCAGTCTCTGTGAGTTCCAGTATGCTTTCCCCTTGAGGCTAATAACTCTGTCAGTAACATCAGGAAGGTGGTGTGTGTACTGGTAGAGGGTGGAAAGAGTAATGCCAAATTCTTCCAACAAACACGCACACACCCGCGGGGAGGGGGGAGAAAGAGAGAGATGGTTTTAAAAGAAGAAAGTGATATTGAGAGAGTTATTCAAGGATCTACTGGATTGTGTGACTGTTCGCCCTGAGTGATGAAAACTAGCAAGGCGATGTTTGCCATAAAAATGGGTGATTTGGAGTGGAGGGCTAGACATGTTTCAGGCTTTGATCCATTGTAATTATGAGGGAAGCCCTCCTGCTGCCTCCCTCTTAAACTTCAGGTCATATTTCATGACAGAGGTGGAACTATTGGAAAGGGAAATGATAGCCTCTAGCATACTGGAAAGCTCTTCGACAACTGTATGATGTTGCCTGTGTACTGCAAGATGGCCATGAGTTGTCCTCTGCAGAAAAGCCAGCTGAACAGTTTTGCACCGAACAGGATACAAAATCTTTGTTAGTGTAGCCCATTATAGGTAATGGGATTGCTTTTCACTTGTGGTCTGTAACCATGTTAAAGGCACAATCCTGTGCATGTTTTAAGGGAACCTCCCCCCACCCCCAACAATTTCCAGCATGCTTCAGCAAGCAAGAATTGTGAGCCTTTCCTTCTGTTTAAACATGCATAAAATTGCCCCAGATGTGTTAAACTGCTGATCTTGCCATCCGTTGTTTTAATTTTGTATCAGGAAAAGAAATTCAAACCCATTATGCTCAAGGTTGATGCCTCAATTCAGAAAAGGGGATTCCTGCCAAGAAGCAGGCTTCTCCTGAAGGGATCTCTTTTTGGATCAGGGCCTGCTGACAGAAAAGCATGCTGCCCATGTGGTTGCGGTCCCTGGTTTCCTCCTTGCCACAGTCCCAACTGGGATTACTCCCATGCCTGGTCTCTGCAGCCGAAGAAAAGCTCCCATTTGCACCAGTGAATGCTTTCCTTCCAGTTTGCATAGCACTGGACAAGCTGAGTGGACTGCTTGGAACTGTTCTGGATGAGAAGTTCTCTTCTGAGCATTTGTTTTATTCTTTTTGATAATCAAATCTAGGTGAAAGTATTAGAAAGCTACCAGGTTGAATTGCTTAAACTGATGTAGTGTTTTGGAAGTGTGACCACATGAGTCTGTTGCAGCAAAAACAATGAAGAATCTAGTGACACCTTAATGATGGGAAAAAAACCTAATTCTGGCACAGTGCAGCCTCCCCCAACCTGGTGTGTCCCAGATACTTTGGACTACACCATTCCTTATCATTGGCCATACCGGCTGGGACTGATGATAGCTGAAGTCCCAAACACCTGGAACGCATCAGGTTGAGGAAGGCAGGGCACAATCTGCTTCAGTGGGAGTGTTAACCTCAAATTAGCTGGTTATAGCAAGTGTGATAAGAATGTTTTCTGCATAATGATGTGCGAGGAATCTGGTTAGGCAGTGTGAATCTGTCAGATTTTCTCAGTTCAGCTCCCTGACCTCTGGACTGCTTTCTCTCTGCCCAAAGCCCAACTCTGTGTGCTTCATCACTGTGAGGGTGTGGGGCATGGGTGGCAGGAGGCAAGACAGAGGTGCCAGGACCGGGGTGACAGAATCCAAAGCAGGATAGAGTCAGAAGTCCAAGGTGTAGTCACAGAGCAGGGCAAGGTCATGAGCCAGAGATTCATATCAGGGCAAGACAGGGATGTGGCCATGGACAATCCAAGGGTCAAGAACCAGGAAGACAAACAGAGGTGCAGCTGCCTTGAGGCGGGATAACCTGGTAGGATACACAGCAAGGGTCAGGCAAGATGCAAGAGCCAAACTCGCAGGGGACCCTGAATTGCTGAGATATCATGGCAAGGCAGGATACATGGCAATGGTCAGGCAAGATGCAGGAGCTGAGCCATGGCCAGAAGAAAGATCAGCTTTGCTAAGACAGCAAAGCAAGGTAGGATACATTGTAAGGCAGGATGAATGGCAGGTAAGGAAGGACATGGCCAGAAAGGGTGCATGCAGCAAGGCAAGATCTAGGTCAGGCAAGATGCAAGCACAACAGCAAACAGGAAGACCTGTGCCGCTGAGGCAAATTCTGGAGGGAACAACTTGCTCTTTGATAGCTCTTCTTGCAGGGCTCCAGCTGGCACTAAGCAGGAGGCCGAGAGCTCCAGCAGGGCCTTGGACTGATCCTGTGAATACTGAGGTGGGCTTTCTTGTTCTGGCTACCAGATGGAGCCCCAGAGCAGCCTTGATCCTCACAATTACCAAGCCTTTGTGTGGGTGTCCAACATTGTTGCATACCGCAGATGCACAGGTATTACTAGGCTTGTGTATATGCTGTCTGCGGGCTCACTGTGCAAGTGGGGTTCTGCTTCTCCACATGTGACTCATTGCATGGGAGACAGAAGGCTCTGTGAAACCATCTTTCTACTTCTGCCAGAGTACCCTGAGTGCAGACATATTTGTTGAAAGTGGACAGGTAGTGGGGCAAAGCACGATTTTTCAAGCAGAGCAGAGGATGCTGCCTGGGGAAGGGGGAAATCCATGCATATCCCCTTGCACAAATTTTAGGCATGTGCTGTGCTGGTGAGCACTGTGCACGTGTTGTGGGCAGTGGCAGGGATGGTGCATGGACAGCTGGCACTGGCCATGGGTTGAGCATGACATGCTTGCCATGTGGGAATTGTGTACCTAGTGAGAGGATGGGTCTGAGTGAAATTCAGCACACAAAAGAAGGCCGCTGGTGTTTCTGAGCATTTGTGGACTTGATCTTGGCTCGGCTCATGTCCTAGGCCATGGCTAAGCATGGGAAAGGAGCCCAACAAGTGCTAAAGAGCCAGATTCCAGATGGATTCCTACCTCATACATGCTACACTGATGTTCTCCCACAGCAGAGATAGAAAGTATGCATGATAGGTGTGCATTTTCGAACTCCCAGGTCCACCCATTATAGAAGTCTGGATTTGGGCCCCATGCACCTTTGCACATACAACATCCTCATACAACTGGCAGAGATGGAATGAAGCTAATGCGGTGCAATGGGTAAGGTGCTTGCTTTGGGCATGGGGAGACCAGGTCTGTATTCCTGCTGAGTTCAGAAAGCGAGACTGTGTGAAATATACTCATAAGGAAGCTAAGAATCCTAAAGAATTCTAATTCTAAGACTTTATACACTGAAGTGTTGTATTAAAGGCATTCAAAAGGAAGAGCCTAGTGGGGTCCAAAGCCATTAAAAGAGAGAACCATTTACACTATCTGTATCTTCACTTGCTTCTCAGTACAGAACAGAGAGAAATAGGGGCGAGCAACTTGTGGCCCTCCATATGTTTGTCCTAAAGCTTTATCAGCCCTAGTTAGCATAGTGGTGATTATGTGCACAATTATTTTCATAATTTTTACCAATTTTTTGTCAACTTGCACAAGTGTGGAGGTGCACATTGCTGCAAGTCTGAAAAACTCCACATTCACAATGTTCTGGGAGGAATTTGCTATGAATATCGATGAATTTTGTCCAAGAGAGGCCAGTAGATCACCTCCTTCACAGAGAGATTCCCCAGAATTTTTGCTAGGGGCTGACTCTTCTGATTGCAAAGTGGCTGATCTGGCTCCTTCCTTTCATAAGCAAGTTTACTCAGGCTTTGTTTTGTATTGACAAATTACTTTTTGACAGCTGTCAGAGTTAAGCATTTTTTAAACCCTATTTGCAGCCTCCTTGAGTTAATGTCCATGAGTCCATGATTGATAGCTGCTGCCCTTTGAAAGCAGGCATTGCCCTGGACATTGGCCAGGCAAAGCTTCCATATTCAGAACTGAGGAAGTTTGCATTTGTGCAAATCTGACTCATTAAAAAATACAAAATATATATGCACAAATTAGGGGCACTTAAAAAAATCAGACGGTAAGCCAATGACAGCCCCTCCAATGTGCCACTCTGATCTTGAAGTAATTTTTGCTTTTTGCATCAGAAATAAAGCATTCATTGCTGCAAATGAGAGCTTTTTTCCAACTGCAGATAGCAGGCATGGAGGAAAATCAGACTGAGGTTGCAACAAGGACAAAGAGTTAAGGTCCCGTATTCTCACAGCAGGGTCCCCTGTGTCTGCCATTAAAGAAAACATCCATGTAATTGCTAATTGTGTGAATGGTATTATGTCTCCTTAGAGCCTGAGTTACAGGAACAGAAAAAAGGATTTGGCGTCATTTTTAAAGAATTGTTTAAGAGAGGTTATCGTTGTCATGTTTTTATTTTCAAAGATATAGTCCCCTTGTATTCTTTTTGCTGGGATGAATAATGGAATATGTTTTCTATTGATTACATATTCCTGGCTATAGCTTTCACCATCTATCTAATACAGTCTGAGAAACATAAATAGCTCAGCATAGGTCTCTAGTGAGGGATCCTAGACGGTATTTCTTTTACAAGACTCCTGTAAACTAACCCTTGAGCTTCTTTTTTTCCTCTGTGAAGATTATTATCTTAGCCCTAATTTAATGGAAAGTGACCTTTTGTGCCTTAGAGGGAGAAAACACCCACTTATTTCAGAACCTGCTTCATATTTTAGCTATTTTTGATAAATGCCCAATGTAAAACAATACTGGCTATCTCAAGTTAAGTTTCTTTAACTTGTTGCGATGGAACTTGTACTAGAAGAGAGTTATTCATTGTAGTTTTTTCATGTAAGGGACATTGTCCATCCATGAAAGTAGCCAAGATACAATTCTGAATTAAAAGTCCTTGGCATCACCAGCATTACTTATGGTTTTTCCTGTTGCAAATGGGATTTATATGTAGTTGGGTTCTTTCTAAAGGGGCATTTTGCAAGACAAACTTTGATTCCTGGAAATAGCGAACCCGTTTTGATCTAGCTGTTGAATTCGACCATGTTGTCTTCATGTGATGTGAAAAAGATATCCACTAAGACAGTAGTGGCAGAAGGTAGATCTCCAGATATTTTGGACTTCAACCACCATCAGCCCTGCTCAGTGTGAGCAATGGTCAGGCTGCGACTTTGTATCCAAAACACCTGAGTCCACTTCCTGTTTAGCCTGCCCTGGGATCATTCTGAGTATATGAGTGTATTCTCTAAATGGTTCATATTGTGATTTAAAGCAGCTTCCATTATTTCTGTGTGATTTTTTGAACTGCTCATCTCCTTTTTTTCTCCCAAGATACATTGTTGCTCAATTTTCTTTCTTCAGTTTTCTCCCTGCTCTCTTATCTCCCCCCCCCCATACCTCTCTTTGTAATTTGTTTGCAGGGAGGTTGTCTGTTTGATTTACTGTGTCTTTTCTCAATAGGATTATGATAAATGGATTGCTTTGCTCAGCGAGAACTAGACCCACACTATTTACTTAGGCTAGGTCAAGCCTGTGCAAACAGACAAAAGACACTCATGCTGCTCTTTGCCATGCACCTCATACCTGCAGTTTGCTCCCCTTTTCCTGCAATGAACTGAGCCTCTATTGTAAGGTACTGGAGCACTTCAACTGGCACTATCTGCAGAATGTTGATAATCCCTAGAGGAAGACGTACATACATGGAGCGCTCAGTATCAAGGTTCATGTTCCCTCCAAGCCAAGCTCACAGTCACGATCCTGTACTGAATCCATGTTTGAGCAGGCAGGACCATGTGATTCCATTAGGACTGCTATTGCCATGCCAGAACTTCCCCTGTGGCATCCTTCCTTTGGTATCCTATGCTTCTCCAGTAGTACCATTCAGTAAAAGTGGTGGGAGAAAGTTCAGTAAAAGTGGTGGGAGAAAGGACAGCAATCGACTTTAGCAATTTTGTTGTACTGAACCACTTTGCTCATACAGAGAAGACCCTGATCACCATACTGGGAATAGTGGGAATGCCTCAAGGAGATTGCGGATTCTGAATTGTAACCATACTGTGCACAAGGTACGAATTTGCTTGTAGGTGGAGCTCACAGTGCCCTCTCCAGCACAGCAAAAGCTGCATGCAGCTGCAGCTACCAATCCCAAGGCTTCCTAACGGGATCTTAGTCTCCCAGCATAACCTTTTCCCTACCCACTGTTTCTTTGCCACACACAGATTTCCACCATGGGCTCTAAAATGTCCATGCTTTCAAAACCCATAAGAGTAAACCAACTGACCAATCAAGCAAACAGGAAACCAAAACCAAAATAGGGATGGTTTGAGGCTGGGGAAAAGGCAGTGGGGAATGGACAAAGCACCTCTCTGTACCACCTCTTTTCTGCACTCAAGGGCTTTTCTATGCAAGGCATTTATTGTATGCTTGTGTATGCTTTGTTTATGGTGCATTAGACTGCATCATGAACATCCAGTTTTGCTGCTTTTCTTTTCCAGAACACTTTAAAAAGTGCCATTTTCCTTCTTTTAGATTGGGGAAAAACAACACTCTGTCTCCTTGTATATTTGCAGTATGCTGCTAGAGCAAATCCTAGAGGCTGCATAGCAGAAAAACAGAAAAGAAAAGGTTCTTAGGGTAGAGCTCATATCTCAGTGCTGTGGTGAAACCAAAAGTAGACCCAGCCATGAACAGTGCAATACATGTGTCGTGTAGGAAAGCTCATGGTTATGCCTGAAGGAAGTGACTTTTAAAAGAAAAGAAGAAGCAAAAACCCCGGCCATTTGTGGAATGTGTAGTTTGGCCCTCGAGTACTGTGGAGGCAGCTATGCTGGTCTCTCCAGCCACTGATGCGGCTATGCTGCTTCTATATCTAAAGATTCTGTGTTAGCTGTTGCATTTTGTGGCCATTGCTTAGCCCAGCTGTCTCTCATCTAGCACTCCCCAGAGGTGCTGGATTAGAATTCCCATCATTCCCAACCAGCATGGCCATTATCTTTTAAAGTCCATCCTCCAGTTAAACTGATGGTTGTTATTAAGTTGTATCCAGTATGAGTCTAACTCCACTCCCGTTCCTTCCAGTGGTTCTATTCCAAGTAGGAGTAACATTGGATACAACCCACTGCACTTTGTGGAAGGAAATCCCACAAGTCAACCGAGTGCTATGTGAAGGTGTTCTCTGTTTCAACTCTTTTAAGCCCACTGTTAATATCTAAAGGTAATTAATATAACCTATCTAATGTTTATGAGAGAGGATGAAAAACTGCTTGCCTACCATTCACTGTTTTGTAAACCTCTTCCATATCTGCCCTCAGTCTTCTTTTTCTATCCTCAGAAAGCCACTGTTAGATTTGCTCTAGTTTTTTCTCAGAGACAAGATGCTCCAAACCTTTTGCTAGTTTGTCTTCCTCTTTTCTGCACCGTATCTAGCTTTCTCCTCATCTATACTGTGTGCTTGTATAAGGGATCAGTGTCTTAATAATACGATCATATCCTTTCATCCTATTATTTGGTTAGGTCTGCAGTAAATATGAGATGTTAGAGGATGCTTAATATATTTCTAAAGGCCAGTGAAAACACCCAGTGATGGATTGTAGAGGTGTTTAAAGCCTTTCCTGTGCTTTGAACTTGTTTGAGTATTCTGAGGATAATTCTTGATCATAACGAATCTGTGGGAGATTGATGGGGATGGCTTGTTATGTACTTGCTGAATTGTTCTGCGGTAATTCTGGAGCAGCAAAATGCACCATTAAAGGCAAAGAGCCATGGGAATGATGGGCCATAATTAGTTGTTGCTGTAATAGTTTTGATTGAATGTGTATAGATATTGTAAGCAGCTCTTTTGGGAACGTGTGCTCTCAGGGATCTGTTAAGCAGGGCAGTGCTTAGCAAATGAAAAAGGGTCATCCTGCTCTTATCCAGCCTACCTCTCCAGAGCTATAATTAAAATGTCTGGCAGTTACAGGAGAGCTCTGGAAAAATCATGTCAAAGTGTTCAAAACATCCTATTCTTCAGGAGAGGTCGGCTCATTCGGAATGCAAGAGATGGGATGCAGCTTGCACAGCTGCACTCGCTTTTCCTCTGAATCAGGAATGAATTGAGGCAGGAATCACACCCCTGGAAACTCTTTCTGCCAGTGTAGCAGTTTTGGATCCTAGAAAAACTAGGGGGAAATATGCTTTCCCCTTTTTTAAAACTAAAAATTCTGACAGAGCATGAAAAAAGAGACACTAACCTCTTCTGAAATATTTTCTCTCTTGGAATGAGTGGAATAGTTGTCTTGACAAGTTATTCCTCCTTCACACTGTGTTGTATGAAGGTTTTTTTATGAAAGAAGGTCTACAGTGTTCTTCACCAACCTGGTACCCTGGTATGAAGTCCCATTACGTGTGGCCAATGATGGTAGCTGTAGTCCAACATGTCTGGAAGGCACTAGCTTGGAAAGAATTGATCAGTGGCACTAGAGAGTGATAACGGTCTGAGGAAGAATTCAGTGTGTTCAATGATGTAATGAATATTACACTAGCTAGCCCTTAATACAGTGACTCTGTGAGACTATTTCTAAACGTTTGTTGCAAAATTAGCGGTTTTTGTTATGAATTCAAATGCTCTGGATTTGTATACATTCATTCTGCAGCAAGGGAAATTTGTGCAAGTGGACACTTGTGCAGGTGAGACAGAATTCTTGTACATCCTAAAATAACCTGAGTCCATAAATGAGTGGACAAAGGAATAAAAGACACTTGTCAGTCCATGCGTAGATTTAACAAAATGGAATGGGTTGACCAAAATCTGTAGCTTTTTCCTGAGAGGGTGGTTTCAATCCTGCCAGTGAATTAGAAGGCAGGATATACTCTCACTTGTAATACTGTCATAAAATGCAGTGTTTTATTTTTCTCATAGGCTTTAATGGCAGCCATTTAACTAGATGGAAGAAAATAAAGTAGTGTGATAGGAGATATCAGTGAGATGGTGGTCAAACTAGTTCTTTGCCCTTGGTGACTCCAGTCATTAACAAGTTTGATTGTCTGTGCAATTGTCTTCTCGTGCTCAAGAAAAGCCATCTTCAATATGATGTTCACCATTTGTATCAGACTGTATCATCACCGCCAACCAGCATGCCAGTAGTTGACAGTGAAGGGGGATGCATAAGGGTGTGGGTGTGATGGAATTGGGGAAATGGAGCATTATCCAACACTGGCCGTGTGCTAGTGTCATCAGTGCACTGGGAAGCTAGTGGGTCCTTGAGCAAATGGAAATGAGCTTAAACTCTCATTTCTGGGATAGGGCCAAGTCAGTAGAGCTCTCAGTGCAGGAGGCCCCTGCCATTTAAAATACTTAATTCCATAATCCAATAGAAGTGTAAGGCTATCCCTGCACTTGTGAATCAAGGTTAATTACAAAGCTCAGTGCAAGTATTGCCCAAATGGTAGTGGGGTTTGGTTGCAGCATGTCTTACCATTGATGTGATGGAGAGAAGGAAAGTCCACAAGGTATCTTGTGTTCTGGAAGACGAAATGGTGGCATCATTCAATGGAGAAACTCCTCTTGATGAGAGATGTGGAATGCCTTCTGGGGAATAGTGTTCACCCCCCCAGAAGAGGTGGTAAGAAGACCTCTTCTGAAAAAGCCATTCCTGGATCCTTTGTTGATCTAGCTTGCCATTTTTGGGCACGTTGGGTAAGCAGCTCATACGTGCTTCTGGATGACACGGATTATTAGATCTTTGTCAGTCCAGCCACTAGCTTGGTCAAAGGACTGAACAGGACTTAGCTGCACTGGAAGACAGTCTTTGCCAGGAGAACGATGGGTGTGGGAGAGAGCCTTCTGAGTAGCTTTGGATACTATCAGCCTGTTATTCTTTTGGGCCAACAGGCTAAGGGGTGGGAGGTATCACTTCGTAGTGGTGATACCACTGAATTTTGTGATAGTGGCTTAGTGGTCAAAGCTCATGCATTCGTAGTGCTTAAATTTGACATTAATTTCAGAATGGATCGTGAGCTTCTGAGTATGCACAGTCTGCATCTCAAATGAGGTACTTTTGTACATGGTTTAACCCTTTTCACTGATGAAGAAACGTGATGATGTGTCATTGAGATCCTTTAGGGTAATGTTAACATCTGAACTTTTTCCACAGTCCAATTATGTTAGCTGTGTTGTTTGTATTTATACAAACATTTATATATTGATCTATCTCTCTCCATATACCAATCAAAGATGCTGAGTAAACATTATATAGAAAAACTGCATGGAAACAACTGATCAGGAAAGTGTACATAATGTGGTGGACATTACTGACTTAATGATTTGAATCCACAACTCTCAAGAAGCAGTTTGATATCACACATGTGCAAAACTATATTTTTTGTACATAGAATAAGATCTTGAATTAAAGGAGAACCCATCTGAGACAACAGGACTGAATTGGTTACTTTCAGTGGAAATAACACATTCATTTGGGGTTGGTTTGGCCATCATTTTACACAGATTTGGTCCTATGTGAGTGGAAGATGCTTTTGGGGGACTGCTGCTAGACCTCCTGGGAATTATCCCCTGGGATAGTGCAAAGGGCACATCATATTTTCCATGCTGTTTGTCATCTATATGAAACGACTGGGTGAAATAGAGAGCAGATTAATATCAGTCAGAATTCTTGGAAAACCTATCAACCTAACTATCATTTAAGTCTGCAGATATGGTTACTGAAGAAGAAAAATTGTATCCAAATGCCCAAGAGGAAATTGATAACACATCAAAACAAGACATGCTAATAATCATAGTTGAGAGCAGAATCCATTTTTGGGGAACATTTGGGCCTCAGAGTCAGATACTGATGATTTCCAGAATCCTGTGAAATGAACAGTTTGTTTACTGCAAATAGGTACTTCAGGTAACTGATCAAAAGACTATATATGAATATCAACAGATGGCCAATATAAAAATCAAATAGGTTACATAATTGGAAGCAAGAGATGGAGAAGCTGCATCCTCACTGCCAAAACAAGATCAGGAAAAGATCATGGTAGTGATCACAATCTTTTAATACTAAAAATCAGAGTAAATCATATTAAAGCTTGGAAAAAATCAGTAACAGAAGCAAAGTGCCAAAATACAATTTAAATAACATTCCTGGGGAATGTAAATTCCACATAAAGAACAGATTTGCATTACTGAACTCTGCTGACCATGAATCAGAACTGGACCGAACACAGAACTAGTTAGAGCAGAATGCATAAAGACAATTCCTGTAGCAAAAATAATAGGAAAAGCCTAGATGGTTGATGGATGGAAGAAACAAAAGTGAGAAGCAAAAACAAAAGGTTACAGACATAGGGTTGGGATCCTGAATGCAACTTTTCAGTGACTAGACACACATACACACACAAACTATTACAATGGCTGATGCAAATAACAAGAACAACAACAAAAAGGAAAGACAAGAGACCTTTTCCAGATTATATATAAAATCAAAGGAAAATGCAAATCTAGATTAGGCTAACAGGGGAACATGGTATCCGACCAAGGGAGAATCAAGAGATCTTGGAAACAATATATGGAAAAACTGTTCAGAAGTGATAAAAAGATGATAAACTTCTTCAAAGAGGAATCCTATGAGAATGAACCTGCAATATTAGAAAAGGAAATGAAAGCTGCTTTGAAAACACTTGGAAGGAATAAAATAGAGTAGATAGGATACTGAGAGAACTATTCCAAGCTGCCAAGACAGAATCAGTTCAAATATTCACAAGTGTATGCCTACAAATATGCAGAAAAGCAATGGCCCACAGACTGGAAACATTCAATATACATTCTGGTTTCCAAGAAAGGAGATGTGAAAGAGTGCAACAACTGTAGGAAAATTGCACCAACCTGCCTGGCATTCAAGCTGGATTCTGAAAAGAAAGGGGCACTCAAGATCATGTCACATGTTGTATTCCATATAGAATGCTGGAGCTCATTAAGAATTTCAGAAGATGATCAGTCTATGCTTTATGGGTTATGGTAAAGACTTGACTGTGTGGATCATAAGAAGCTATGGATAGTTCTGAAACAAATGGGTTGCCTCAGGACTTAATCTGTCCTGATGTGTTACCTGCATCATAGACAGGAAGCTACTGTTGGACAGAACATGAAGAAACTGAACACTTTCCTATAAGCAAGAGAGTATTTTATCTCCCTATCTGTTCAATGTGTACACAGAACATATCATAAGGAAAGTTGGATTAGGACCAGAGGAAGTAGGAAGTGAAAATTGGCAGAAGATATATCAATAATTTAAGATATGCAGATGATACTTTCCTACTTGCAGAAAGCAGCAATGAATTGAAATAACTCCTGATGAAACTGAAAGAAGAAAGCGCAAAAGCACGATTGCAGTGAGCATTAAGAAAACAAAAATCACGACTACAGAAGAAGTACAGAATTTTGCTGTTAACAAAGAATTTGAAATTGTGAAAGATTTTATTAACCTTGGCACAGTAATCTGTTCAAGTGGAGACTGCAGCCAAGAAATAAAAAAAAGACAGAGACTTAAAGGGGCAGCAATAAAGGTACTAGAAAAGATAATCAAGGGTAAGGATGTTTCACTGGTGATAGAGGCCAAGCATCCATGCTTTTATATTCCTGATCACTATGTATGGGGTGCAAAAGCTGTGGAGAAAGCTGAGAGGAAGGAAATTGATCAAGGCAGAACTTTCCTGGAAGCAGAAACTGACATAATTGAGGCTGTTGTACTTTAGGCACATAATGAGAAGGCAAAACTCACTATAGGCGACAATAATTCCAGGAGCAGTTGAAAGAAAAAGAAGGGGAACACAAATATGAGATGGACTGACTTCATGAAGGAAGTCACAGACTTGAGTTTACAAGAACTGAGTAGGGCTGTCAAGGACAGGACGTTTTTGAGGGTGTTCATTCGTAGAGTTGTCATAACTTAGATATGATTTAATGGCACATAACAACACATTAATTTTAGTGCAGGCCATCATAAAGTCTATATTGTAATACCATTTCAGACTACACTGAAAGCCAGGATAAAAGTGATGATGGAGATGGTCATAGCTATATTACCCCAGCCACCCTGCAGACTTCCTTTAAAGGAAATTCTATTTTAAAAATTGATTTTCATTAAAGGATTAAAGTAAAGAGAAAAGAGACTTTGAGTTTGAACTCTATTCACAAATGAGTTAGAAGGGAATGCCATCTGTGTAACTTTTTAAGGTAGATCTATCTTCCTGTTCGTTGTAGGTGTTGGGATTTTAAATGTTCACACTTGTTAACCCTGGCATCCTACCCTAGTTATCTCAGCATCCTATCCTGGCAGTTACGTTCCTTTAAATGTAAGGACTTCCTGATAGTCTGCATTATCATTATTTTTTATCTTTTTAAACTTGCTATTAAATTGGATTTTTATTTTTTTTAAATCTGTTTTGAATCAAGCAGTTATTTTTCTATTTGTTCAGACACAATAATCTAGCAATAATTCTAGATTATTAAAGAATGAATGGTTAGTCTAAGAAAATGTGATGTAAAAATTAATGTAATTTCCAGCAGTTATCTTTGCAGTTTCAAAATTTACTATTATTTATCTCATTAATACATTTATACAATTGGTACAATGGACACTTATTCCCTATATATATAGTAGGGAAAGTCCCTGTACTTCCCCTTTTCCCCATCATCGATTCTTATTATAGGTTACTAGGGGCAAGAAGAAGCCAGTTTCTTCTTATCTCTCTTTCCCCTTCCACTCTGCCCACACTCGCAATTCCTGTTTTTTCCTTATATGGCACCCAACATTCTGGAAGCCCTGGAAGCCTACAAGTCCTTTTCAGGGCATTTTTGTTACTGAAAATTCATTTTTTTTCATATTTGCAAACTTTTGCATAACTCCACATAATAATGTAGAAACCAATACATTATTTTCGGTTGGACCTGATCTGATCTGATTCTGAATCTGATAGGCGTGCCAACCTCCTAGTTCTGTGTTAGAGTGAATGATCCTGACTTTCTTTTATGGGCCATAAGGAGACATACCTGGAGCTCCCATCCAGGATCAGAATTTCTGACCAGCTTCAGGTCAGCTTTGCTTTGCAAGGAATCATGGACTTTCAGACTATGCCTGGATGCCAAATCTAGATCTGTGTGTTATACTGTTGTTATCCAAGTGTTTGATACATGTAGGGAGTGATCCTATGCCCCCTAGGCATCTTCTGGTGGGTCATAGGGTACTCCTGATTCCCAAATTCAGCATCAGAGACAGAACTCTGATCTTTGATCTGAGACTCTGCGTGCTGAGTCTAACTCCCCACTTTCATGGAAAGGCTACATTGGCTGCCTCTCCATGGTCAAGAACTTGACCTCAAAAGGGGGTAAAGTGGTTATTCCAGGGGGTGGAGAGGGGTGGAGACTACAGAGGCCTGGATACACAGTGTCCTATGTCCTCTGCTGCCTCCTTCCCTCCCCCTCCAATGCACCCCTGGTAGAAAATGCAGAGTGGGAGGTGTGGGAAGGTGAGACTAGCCAGTGTTCTTCCTCCTGTAACACTGTGGGGGCAGTTGATAGGCTTGTGCCCTTAAATGATCAACGGCAGTTGAAACACCCACAGATTATTATTTCCTATCTTGAGTATTCATTAGCGGAACGATATTGTCAAAATTAGTGTTAATTAATATCAGCCACATTTTACTGCTATCAGCTAAGTCACACATGATTAGATTTTCTATGCCTCTTTTCTCCTTCTGTTTACTCAAAGGTCTGTGTCTCACTGCTTCTTTTTTGCTTCTTGGACTCTGTTGCCTGTCAAGTCCCAAACTGTTCATGACATTGTCATGCCGAGATTATTCTCCCATCTGCAAAGTCTATCTAACCATTCCTTGCAACTGCCAAACACAGTCTAAAGGAGGGAAACTTGAAATAGAGATTTAGGCTGCAGTCCTTTAACCACCTACCAGGGAGTAAACCCTATTAAATGCCATAGGATTTACTGCTCCTGAGGAGATGGGTATAGGATTTCAGTCCTGGGAGTGGACCGTATCTTTTGAATCCATTTCATAGCAAAGTTTCCTCAAGGAAAACATACATTCTAGAAAGAGTGCTAGTTAACAAGAAGTGGGTGGGGGGATAAATCAGGCTTTGCTCGGGTTGTTGTATGCTACATGTTTAATACCAATGCTTGCATCTGGCACTTGGCAATTCTTTGCGATTCCTGCTAACGTATCTCCATTCATCAGCATGTGTGCTACACCCTTGCGCCCTCAGTGACCTTGCTGTATTGATTGCAGTAGTAAGAATTTTCACAAGAATCCATCCAACCTCATCAGAACTATGATTAAAGGAAGCTACTTTGAGGAAGGCATGCAAGTTGGCAAGAAGCATTATTCCTCTTGGGAATGAAGTGATTTCCCCTCTCCCAACACTTCCCCCTGCACACACTCTGTTTCCCTCCTCCCTCCCAAACTGATTTGTGTCTGGAACGTGAGAATAACATCACAGATGGATATTCTGCTCCTCAAAGAGTATGTTCGTGCATTTTAATTGCTGGCATCTTTACTTGTTACTGGTGTAATTGTGAGTAGACTTTGTTTTTGTATTGATAATTAGGGAGTAGAACAGATGGTGAAGGCTTAGTTTAAAGTAATGTGTCCATTAAAGAAAATCTACTGTATGCAGCTGAAGAGGCTTCACTCTAGCAGAACCTAGCTGCCTCTAACAGCATTCATATTCCTGGTAGAGGGGCTCAGGATAGGCAAAGGGCAGGATCTGTTCCTCTGCAGCAAATGTGATGACTAATCTCAAGGGAGTGGATACTTGGAGAAAAGGGAATATGCCATTGATCCCCTGGCTTTTACTGCAGGAGTCCAAAGCTTATGCAGCAGCTCAGACATCAGGAACTAGTTTTTTTTAAGGAACTGGTTATATGTATTACATGTAGCAATGGCATGTAACCTGGCATAGAAAGAATATACTTTAGCATAGAAAGAAAGGGGCCACCCGTCCAATTGTTCTCAGTTCCCCAAGTGAAAAGTGTATATACAGAAGTTAACAGAGTACTTTCTTGTTCATCTTCCTTTGCCATATTCCACATACCCCTCATAATGTCAATGAAGCCTAGATTACCCACAGTCTGCACAAGTGTCTAAAGCAGGGGCTCCTGGAAAATGCCCCCAAGGCCTCCTATGACAATCTCTGCTGTGCCACAAACAGCCACATCACCCTTGGAGATCATAAGCACCTGAGCATGAGATAGAATTGCTAGGGATGGTGATGAATCAACAAACCACATTCAGAACTCTAGTCCAAAAATTAGAAAGTACTCTCAAGCTATAATGTAAGGGACTAGTTTAGTTTCTGTATTTGCCGCTTTGCCCAAGGTACCCTGGTATTTGACTGCATATGTTTACGACATCTAGGATGTAGGGAAAATTGGGAGAATTTCAAAGGATACTAAGATACCAATCCCCAGCCCCAGCCAGTTTATGATGGCCATTTTTGCAAGGCAAACCATGCACAGATCAAGTTTCCAGGAGCAGGTTTGAAGGGAAAGAGAAAAGGAGGGTTGCAAACTGTGTCCATGATGTAGCAGACTTCAAAGAAATTCTGAATACTTATGCTTTTCAGACTGCTTCATTCAGCAAAACCTCTGAATTGTTGTATAATACAGTAGAGGAGGAAGGGGAGAGAGAGATCACAATCTCTTTCTAGGACCAAAGCTCTCAACATTCTTCCAAGTTCACTTCAGAACTAAAACTTGTGTTGTAGAATAGTTGGAGCATCCGGCAGGCATACTGGCACTGCAACTATGTTAGAAGGAAGCATTATGTCATTGGTGGGTAACCTGCAGTCCTAGGGCCTAATTAGTCCTTAGCCCTAATTATCCTTTGGCCCAATTTCAAAAGCCCTCTGCAAATAATTAGTTGAAACCTCTGCCTCCTGTTGAATGGGAATAAAAGTGGGAGAGAAGAGGGTGGCATAAAGAGTGAGCAAACGGATGTGCTGGCCACTTTTGGCTCTGGCCCTGGGTGCATCTGGTTTTGACCCTGCCCTCTGCCAGCCTGGGCCCCTGGACTGACTGCACATGAGAGAATGGGGGCCTAATTAGTCCTTAGCCCTAATTATCCTTTGGCCCAATTTCAAAAGCCCTCTGCAAATAATTAGTTGAAACCTCTGCCTCCTGTTGAATGGGAATAAAAGTGGGAGAGAAGAGGGTGGCATAAAGAGTGAGCAAACGGATGTGCTGGCCACTTTTGGCTCTGGCCCTGGGTGCATCTGGTTTTGACCCTGCCCTCTGCCAGCCTGGGCCCCTGGACTGACTGCACATGAGAGAATGGAGCCTTCAACAGAAGAGAAGGAAGGTTTCCCATTCCTGCTTTATGTGGAGCATTAGATGAAAAGGGCATTCTGAACTCAAGAGTGGCCTGCCGGGCTTATGCAGCATGCTATTTTGTGCTCCCTTCTGGAACAGTGTTGAATGACTCACCTATCTCAAAGCATTGCCATTGGTAGTGGCAAGCATAATATCTGCTTCTTGCAGAGCAAATTTTTGCATGTTTACCCAGAAGTAAACACCTGATGGTGTTTTGTGGTGCTCTCTTCCAGGTAAATGCATTTTAACTGAAAGGTAAAATGCCTTAAGCATATGAGCATTTCCACAAATCATACAATCATGCTTTTGAACCTCCTTATGCTGTTTATGTGTGTACGACTATTGCTAATATGAGCTAGGAAGCTGAAAAGAAACATTTTTACATCTTTTGTCTGTTCTCTAGTTCCTTGTGCTTTTTATGTTTGTGCCACAGATGCAGGAAATGGAAATGGCCTTGGATGGCTAACATATGGTGTTTCATCAGTAAGCAAGACAAGCTGCTGGTGTATGGCAATAGTGAGGCTTCTTTCTAACATTGTTGAAATGCAGGATCAGGAAGGGATGGTTTCTGGATGATTTTGGGGGTAGCAACAGAGGTTTGCTGGGTGACGCAGCTATACATTGCCCTCTATTTGTGAGCTCATACGGTTGAGAGCTAATAAACAGGTGGTGGTGATGAATGGTTTCTAATAAACAGGTAAGCCCTTCAGTATGCAGAAGTCACTATCTTTGCAAATAGTATTATGGATCTGGGGTTAGAATTATCTTCACCTGGGCCTTGGACTGCAACAAAAGCCAAGACTTCTTTGGAACAGAGAAAGTCCTTATGCTAGTTTTTCTTTCTTACTGCCTCGATCTTTCTGCTCCTGGAACAACAGCGAAAGGGGAACTGTTCCCAGCCTGCTGCACTCCTGGAGAGAAAAACACTTCTCTGAGGCAGTCATGCACAACCTTTTTAGCCCCAAGGACTGCCTCAAGGACTTAGGGATCACACAAGTGTGCATTTACATATGCTTTTGCACATGCTTTCACATTCTTTCTCATCTTCCATACACAATTTGCCCCCCCCCCCCACACACCCCAAAACACAAGCATATATTCTTCCACTCATAACACACAATCCCTCCTCTCATTCCTTTACCCAGAAAGGGCTTTCTTGTGTCAGTTCTAGCAAGGGCTTATCCCTTTTCTGCATTCCTTCAGGAAATGTGGAGAAAAGGGAAGGGTTTCCTAGGAGTCCTGACAAGAGGGATCCCAGGCTTTCCTGCATATGCGATTCTTCCATATTCCCTTCCCAGCTGGGTGCCTCCAGATGGTTTGGAACACAGCTCCCCTCATTCCAAGCCAGGACGGCCAGTGAAGACTGTCTCAGTAATGTTCCATGTGCTGATCCGTGGCAGGCTAATGACTTCTAATAACCTGCTTGACTGGAATGGGCAGCAAATCCCTCCAAGGCTGCAGCTAGTTAGATAACTCAGACAATTTGCTTCTTTGGGTATAATTGCATTCTTTTTCATCTTGGCTTTTCTAGTGTGCGTTGTCCACAAGGAATAGCAATCTCGCACCACAGCAACATAAAAGACATTTTACAAAATAAGATCTGCTGAGTTGGTGCTTGTGCAAGAATTTTAAGAATTTAAGTTTTAAGTATTGAAGTGTTGCAGTTCTCTCATGTTGGTGCCTGGAACTTTCCCTTATAAATAGCTTCCTCTGCATTAACCGGCCCATGATCTCCTTTGAGGCTGCAGCACCTGCTTGGTGGAGCAAACAAGCAGGACATTGTGCCTGCTGACATCTGGCATTTGAAGTTTGCTAGCTTGTCTCCAGGTGTCTCTGTTTGCTGTAGTGGTGGGCAACTGTTTTTCCTCCTGAGGGCTGCCTGTGGGGCTAGGTGGTGGGTTGGGGGTATAATTGTGTATGTGCATCCACACATACATGCACACCCTTCCGTTTGCCCCCCTCCCCCATGTGCACATACTCAGCATGCATTGGTGGAGTAATTTGACTTTCCTTTCCCTGCAATCAGCTTGGCTTTGAGGGAGGAAGAGTTGTGCGATTTAAATGGGGAAAGCTGCATATTGCAATTCCTTTCCCTGTGCACCTTCTTCCCCATTGAGAATGTGCTCCTGCCTGCAAGAAAGCTGTTTGGTGGACTATCAGGAGTGCATTTTTACCAGAGAAGATCGGAGAAGCAGAGTCATCAACTGCTGCTCTTTTCTTCATGTCAAAATCATTCCCTGACAGCTCCCCAAAGACAGAGCACTGGGATGAGCTGATCAGAAACAGTGCACAGGGATGGCCTCTTCCACAGCAAATGTATAGGCACAGTGCATGGAAGCAAACTTGGTAATGAAGGTGGTTGTAGCTTGGGCATCTGTGGTGGACTACAGAAAGCTTCTCAGAGCCCAATGCAGCTTTCAGGTGGCCCATATGTAGCTTAATGGGTACCATTCCTGCTTTCTTGTGTCATGTTAAGGCTGTTAGTGATACAGAATGTCTACTTAATGCCAAATCTTATATGCCAACTGGACTGGCACCACTTTGTCCATCTTGGGAAGAGGATCTGCTGATTGCTTTGCTAATGTGTGCTGAATGTTGATTTTAATGTTTGCCGATATGTACAAATAAATGGACATATACACATCTTTTACTGTTCCCTTCTAAAAATTTCTCCAAGCATTTTGTGACTCTGCACATGTTTGTGTTTCTGTCTTGTCACAGATCTTTTTGTTTGTGTAAAATATTCATTTCCCACCTTTTGAACTAATAAGATCTTCAAGGCATTGGGAAAAAGCCAACTACATATTGAAACAATTAATAAAACCAAATGCCACAACCAAACTAAAGCACCAACTAGAAGCATATTTTCTCAAACTCAGGAGGCCCCAGTGATCCTCTGGAAAAGCACAACCTGTTCCCAACAGTGGCACAGGAACAGAGTAAGCAGAGAAAACCTCCCCTGGGAACGTGCTGCACATGCTGGGCCCATCCAGTAGGTTGCCTGCAACAGCCATATGTTTCCTTTCCTGCAGTAGTGCTATTCATGCCCCCTGGGGGATAGTGTTGGCATACTAGGAAGTGGCTGGAGTGTCAGGGTCCACCGGGATGTGGGCCATCAGAGATAAGACATGAACATCTGAGGTACCAGGACCAGGGCAACAGAACTTCAAGCAAGGCTGAGTTGAAAAGCAGGGTTAGTGGAAAGTCCAACAAGTCATAATCATGGCACAGGCTGAAGTAGGAACCAGAAGAATGCATGAGGGCAGAACAAGAACATGGTCAAGGACAAGCCAAGCATCCAGAACCAGGAGGACAAATAGAAGTGCAGCTATCTAGGACAGGATAACAGTGGAGGAGACACAGCACAACAGGATATAGGAAACAACAGGAGCCGGATGGAGCAAGGATGAGGCAAGATGCAGGAGCTGAACCACAGCTAGTAGATACACCTGCACTGCTGAGACAATATGGCAAGGCAAGATACAAAGTATGGCAGATTGCACAGTGGGGCAGGATACAGGTCAGGCAAGAGGCAGGTATAAGAGCAAGGCAATATGGCAAGGCAGGAGACAAGCTGATGCAGAATACGTGACAAAAGGCAGAATACAGGTCAGGTGAGACGCATGCACAACAGCAAACAGAGAAGCCAGTAATGCTGAGGCAACATGGCAAAGCAGGATACACAGCGAGATGCAGGAGAAACGGCAAGATGCAGGTACAGGCACTGCAGCTATAGGCAGGTCTGTGTTGCTGAGGCCAGTGGCAAGGCAGTGGACACTGCAAGGTGCAGAGGACAGGGCTGGAGCAGGAAAGATCAATCAGGAGGACCTGTGTTGCTGAGGCAACATGGCAAGGCAAGAAACATGGGAGGAACAGTCAGCGGCAAACAGGGGGACCTGTGCTGCTGAGAGCACATGGTGAGGCAGGGACTGCAGCTCCAGTCAAATGGCTCTTCCCCCAGGATTCCCAGTTGGCAGTCATGAGTAGAATGAGAGTTCTAACAGGGCTTGGGACTGTGAATACAGTGGTAGTGGTTCTGGTTCTGGCCACCAGAGCAGCCCAGATCATGACAGGGAGAAAAGAAACCCAACTTTATATACACCCTTGGTTAAATTAGCTGCTTTTATGACAGGGATAAATATATCTCAAAATGGATTGTTCCAGAGAGCATCCAGGTATGGCATCCTTTCAACAAATCAGCAAATATATCAGGCTTTTTAATTAAAAAGTAATAAGCAGTTTATGAGAAAAGACACAGCAGAGATGGGACAGAGAAAAGATGGGTGGGAGTGTGTGCGTGTGTAGGAAACAGAAAAAGGTGCATGGAGCATCTGACAGCAACAAAGCAGATGAAAGAGCTATAGAGAGTGAAAGAGCAAAACATAGAAGGGGAATGGAGATAGCTCTGAAGCTCCTTGTCTGATTAATGATGCTCAGGCTGTGATCCATTGTAATCCCCTCATTAGCAAGCTGAGAAAAGTAATTTTACACTGGCCCCTGACCACCTTTCCCACTGCTCTTCTCCTCTGCCAGTGATTGATTGTCCTTACGGGTTCTTTGTTGTCCAGATGCATACATGGCCAAGGTGGCCCTTTAGGTGGGACAGAACGTGGTTTCTCCCCTGAAAAAATGCCAAAATTTAAATCAGCTAATTGACTGCTGTTGTTAGCTTTTGAATTTTTTGGATGTGTGTAGCAGAAACTAGCTTTGGAGAAAGTTATTTGTATATTTATCAAATTGATTGTGCACTGTATCTTCTGTCCAAGTATATGGCACTTGGGGCAGCTTACGACAAATAATATAAAAGAGTAATGCATAATGCTCAAAGCAAAGATGACATAAAAACCAAAAACAGCAGCCAGAAAGAAAACTGACTAGTATGCAGTTCCATAAAATGTATTTTCAAGCAGCATTGTTTTCACCTTCATCAGACTGTACTGAAGAGGTAGCCAACCACCTAGCTCGTGGGAAATGAACAAACTTGGTGCTGTTGTCAGAAAATGCAATCCACCCTTTTCTAGAACAGGTACCTTACTGGGCAGAGGGAGTTACAACTAAGACTCCTCAACAGACCATGGTATGAGTGCAAATTAATGGAGGATTCCTTCCTTTAGATACCCAGGTTCCAAAAAGTTTAAGATTTAAAAGGTAATGAGCAGTTACTTTGAATTGTTGTTGTTAGTTGTGAAGTTGTGTCCAACCCATCGTGACCCCATGGACAACATTCCTCCAGGCCTTCCTGTCCTCCATCAGCCCCCGGAATTAACTCAAGCTCACACCAACTGCTTCAGTGACTCCATCTAGCCACCTCATTCTCTGCTGTCCCCTTCTTCTTTTGTCATCCATTGTTCCCAGCATTAGACTCTTCTCCAGGGAGTTCTTCCTTCTCATTAGGTGGCCAAAAGTATTTGAGTTTCATCTTCAAGATCTGGCCTTCTAAAGAGCAGTCAGGGTTGATCTCCTCTAGGACTGGCCGGTTTGATCACCTTGCTGTCCAAGGAACTTGCAGGAGTCTCCACCAGCACCACAATTCAAAGGCCTCAATCCTTTGGCACTCAGCCTTCCTTATGGTCCAGCTTTCACAGCCATACATTGCAACTGGGAAAACCATAGCCTTGACTATATGCACTTTTGTTGGCAGGGTGATGTCTCTGCTTTTTAGTATGCTGTCTAGATTTGCCATAGCTTTCCTGCTCAGGAGCAAGCGTCTTTTAATTTCTTGGCTGCAGTCCCCATCTGCAGTGATCTTGGAGCAAAGGAAAATAAAATCTGTCATTACCTCCATTTCTTCCCCATCTATTTGCCAGGAGGTGAGAGGACAGGATGCCATGACCTTAGTTTGAATTAGGTCTTAGCAATTAGAGCAGCTGAACATGTAATATGGAACAAATGCGTTGGTGCAGCATTTTGTGCCAGTGGTAGTGCCCAGGTGCATTTGATGGGCAGCCCTGTGTAAAGCACTTTGCAGTAACTAGAGCTTGCTTAGGGAAGATCATAAGGTGAGATCTGGCTACTCCAAAAATGCTGGCAGCACAAAAATGGTGTGCCGAACTGCTCCTGGCTGCAGTTGTTATCTGTCTGTTCAATGTTAGAACCAGGTCTATAACTGTACATCCAAACTGCTTCTCTGCTGCTTTAGGACTCAACACTACCCAGAAGAGCCTGACTACCCCTTTCTGGATTGTCCTATTGCTCTAGCATCAGTGCTTTCATCTTGCCTGGATTAAGCTCTGGCTCATTAGCCACATCCAGGCCTTAACTGATCTCACATACTGAATTGGGGACTTTCCAGAGTTTCCTTGCTATTAGATGTAAAGGAGAGATAAGGCTGAGCGCAGTGGTGTGATGGGGTCAGGGCTCACAGGGATGTAGCACCAGTACTTTTTTATTAGCATAGTTGCTGTTATCAGCTGCCACCCGGCTCAGCATGCCATGTTCTCTCTGAACCTAGCTGCAATTTTCACAGTTGCTGGAGATAAATTTTTTGGGCAGCAATGTATTGTTCCCTCTTCTACTGTAAAGTATTTTGGAATGGCTTGGTCTTGAAATGGGCAGTTAAGACCCATTAGCTTGACAAAAGTCCTGTTTCTACTGGAGAGGAAAGCTTCTAGAAGTGATTTGGTGATATGGATCAATACAATTGCCTGCATTTTTGGACTTTACTTGGACTGAGGTTTTGGGGACTTTTATGACAAGTCAGCATTTACCCAATACTTCACTAGTTTGCTGTTACTGGTGTGCTGATTCATTTAAAAGTTTCATGTAGATGTTGTACAGGAGAAGATGGGATTCTGTGGGACTCTTACAGGCTGCTGACCACACAATCAAACACCACCTTTCAGAATCTGCCCTCTAGGTAGGAACAGGAGCACCACAAGAGTGTGTTCCCAACCTCTGTTCCAGAACCAGATGATCTAGGCTTGTCCCATGGTTAGAGACATCAAACGCTGCTGTGAGGTCCAGTAGAAAGAACAATGACATACTTCTGTTAGCAAAGTCTCCAAACCAGATTTGACACCACGTTGGAAAGTTCAAAATCATCAGTATCATTCTGCAAACCTTGGAATTGCAAAGAAACCACACCTTCCAGCATGTTCCCCCAAAATGAAATATTTAAGACTAATAAGTACATTGGCAGTTTATACTGAAGTATTTTTCATCAGAGGCTTTACCCACTACTCTATCAAACAGTGAGGCATCAACTAGCTCTGCCACCCAATCTGCCAAGGTTCCCCAAGCTCCTTTAACTAGCCATGATAGGCATAGGTTCAATGCATATGTGGTACTCCTTACCTCTAGTAATCCTGTTAATGTCCTGAGAATACACAAATGGAAAAGGTGGAGGGCATGGTGTCCACATTAAGCAATCCTGCTTGCAAAGTCAGGTGGCAATGCTAGTCCAATACATTTCATTGTCTGTGATGGAGGACACATATCAAGATACATATTATCCAAGGTCAGCCAAGTGTTTTTGCCGCTGGGGCAGAAAACCTTCGCAATCACCTCTCCCCATCTCAGGCAATTAAAAAAATGCAGTAACCACCAATTAAATAAGTACCCCATCACCCTTTCATGACTCCTAAAATGTGTGCCTGAGGAGACCATCTTATTCTGCCTAAAGGTTATGCCAGCCCTGCTGGATGTCCACCTATTTTTTGGGGGGGGGGGGGGGTTGTAGGAGTGGATTTCTTGCATCAGCCAAGGCGCTAGGCTAGATGACCTCTGAGATTCCTTTCCAATGGCCTCCCTATTTCTATTATCTCCACATGTTAAGAAAAGCTTCGCCTGCACAAGTTCTACATTTTGAGCTGCTTTTGCAGGCACAGCAGTGGGGTGAGAAAAAGAATGGCAATGCTGCTTGTACCGCCTTTACAAAATAAAAGAGAAAGTCAAAATGTGCAGCCTTTCCTTCACAATGAGCTCACTTCACTGGAAAAGAAACTCCCAGCCCAATGTGGTGCAGATGTTCAGTGTGGCACCCTGGAGCAAAGGGCACTCTAATTGACGACAGGTGTGACCTGTGACCAGGTAACATCCTCCCCAGCCTTGGAGAGGCTTACCAGAGGTCAGGTTCTAATCCACTGTCTTCAGAAGCTTTTATCCATCATAAATGAATGGGGCTGAGGAGGCTGAACAGAGGAAAGAGAAGAAGAAAAGTGTGCACTAATAGAACCGAGCACTCATTTGTCATGTTAGAGCAAAGCTGTGTGACAAGCTGTGGCTGCTAACACTAATCCTCCTGTGTATTACAGTCATGCACTGTAGCACAGATAAGGATGTGGCGCTCAGAAGAAGGCAACATCAACCTCCCCCTTCCTCATGGCAGGGGCTGATGGGGGGAACAACACCCACACATATTTGTTCAACAGGAATGTTTCCCCCCTCTGTTTTTCTGACTGAACCGCACGAGTCAACAGTCTCAAGGAACACCAGATGACTGCCAAAGTCAAGAGACTGCGAAGAGCTACATGTGGAGGAAGCACCTTGCTGGCTGGCTGAAGTTTATCATAAGTACATTCTTGTCTCAGTGCTAAGCCAGAAAAAACCCCTCTGGGGAAGCAAGTCAGAAGTGTGCTGTTCTGCTGGACAGGAAGGGAAGCTAGAGGAGGGGAAATCCATTCAGTGTAAACAATGGTTTAAGAAGAACCCAGCCTATAAATGGACACAGTTTGATTGACTGAAAAAAAAATAAACAGAAAAAGATGCTGAGTAAATAAAACAGATTCACTTGTACAGAACCAGCATCTCAGGCTGTGTCTCCTTTTTTTCAGGAGATTCTTGAGCTGGTCCCTGTTTATCTACCGTTCATAAGCATAGAGAGCTACATAGCAATTGCTCCTGATAAACACAGGGTTATTGTGTTGAGTGGTGAGCAGGCCCGCTTGCTTGTTGAATCAGATGTTATTTGTGTGGAAAGTTCTTCCAGCAGTGAGTCGAATTGGTTGAGTTGACTTCCTCCTTGCTAGCAGATCCAGCAGCAAGGAAGTATCCTTGCCTCTGTCATGATGTGGTAGATCAAAGTGCTTGCATGCCTTCTGGTCAAGGAATTCAGCTTGTTTTCTGGCACTGTAGGAAGAGGACTGTATTCCTTAGGGATTTGGTCACAAGTAGATGGCCGCTGACATTTTCTTTTTAGTCACAGACTTGCAAGGTGCTTACAATGCATGGAGGAAATTCTGGAGGAAGAGCACACACGCATCTCACTTAAGAGCCCTAATCAGGGACAGAACATGATAAGGTGAAGGCTGCACTAGTGCTGAGTAAAATGACTTGGGGTAGAATACATAGGAACACAGCTGATATGAGCATATCTTCAGTGTTGGAAGAGCTCCTCATGGGTCATCTTCTGCAAGAGCCTCCCAACTTAGGGCATTGTGTCAGCAGAGCTTATTAGGTGTGCAGAGATGTGAGGAGGGGCAACCATGCCTTACTTTGGAATGGCTGCATCTTTATTGGTTACAGGTCAGAGTTTTGGTGCATTATGGGGTATTGATCTGTTTATCTGCTGGCTGATTTCCCACTTCAACCTACATGCTGGAGTGACATAGGCATAAAAAAGATCTTGCTGTCTCAGTGTGGTGCGGCACTTTTGTAACCTGGTATGGCAACCCCTAGACTGGGCAAGAACCTTCTGGGCCATTTCTCCAGGTTCCCTTATGGGGGATTCCACTTCTGTTGGGGAGTGGGGTGCTTATCCACTGAAGTGGTATCAGTGCAGCATCACTGGGCTGGTCCAACACAACTGTGATTGAAACAATGCTTAAAGAAGGTTCTGTGTGAAACCCTTGCTATGGGAAGGTGCAAACTTTGTGGACTGACTTCTGATTGTGTGCACAGATAAACTTCCTCCTCAGCTGCATCCATTGGCAACTGACCGGAGTCTATGGTAGCATAGCCATATTAGGAAGAGCAGGTTGCAGATGTGAGAACTGGCACTGGTTGGGGATATCAGAAGGGTCTACTTACCTGAAAGTTTCTACCCGGGATCAGAGCAGAGAGGTAACTTTCCCTTCTATGTCTGCTCCCTGGTCTCCACACCTTGGGAACCAACCCATCCTGCTGAATGGTCACCTGGGGAGCCCCAGAAAGCATTTCAGTAGTGCTGCCTATTGAGCCAGCCAGGGAACCAGTTATAGGTGAGCAGACCTGCGCTCACAGGTGCATTCATTAAGAACATAAGAGCCATGTTGGATCTGATTCTGCATTCTGCCCCTACAGTAGCCAACCTGATGCCTAAGGAAGCTTGCAGGCAAGGTATGAACGTGATATCACCCTCCCACCTGTGTTCTTCAGAAACTTGCTACTGATACTGGGAGTGATATATAACTATCAAAACTAGTAGGCATTCAGAGCTGTATCCTCTATGAAATTGTTTAACTCCATTTTCAAGCCTTCCAAAATGGGGGGTGTTGCTACACCTTGTGGTAAATGCCATAATTCTATGTTTGCTCAGTACATCCAATATCTGCAAGTAGGATGTCATCCCTTGACCGTTTTACCCAGATCCCTCTTTTGTCTGTATTGTACTGCCTCCTTTTTTTTTGCAAAAAACTTTTCTCCCCCCGCCTTTTTTTTTTTTTTTTGGTGAGCAGATGTTTATAGCCAGGTGCTTCAGAAGTTACTGATGGGGTGAGGGCTTAAGTTATGTTGCTGTATATCTAGTGTGTCACTGGTAGGTTACTAGGAATTTTTTTCTTGCAAATCTCCAAGGGAATAGTTTTCATGCCCTTTCAAAGCCTCTTGATCCATTGCAGCTGTTGGCTATGCTGATTCAGCAGTCCTGCAACCCATTCAGTGTTGAGCTGTGCTCTGCGAACATCCATCATGGCCATTGTTCATCCCTTTCTCTTATCTCTTAAATATTTGAAAAAGTCAACATTTCTCATTAATATAAAAAGCCAGGTGGGTCAATGACAGAGGGCAGGTAGCAACCTCCTATGTACTCATAACATAAACAGTTGAGGGCTCAGGACTTTCTGAATGTACTTTCCAGGCCAAGTGGGATCCCTATAGAAAAGAAAAGAATAGTGTTTCAAGTCACTGACTGCCACAGGTCTGGATGCTCAAGGATGGCAGTCAGGGTTATGGGAGGAGGGCATGGCTGATTTGGTGATGGAGACAAGTGGCAGGGTTAAGCAGCAATCAGCAAGAACAGCCAGTTAAGTAAGGAAGACATAGAAGGGGAAGATAGTGAAGGACTAGTTCTTCCATTAAGCAAAGTGAAACAGTTACCCCAGGCAGTAGACATGTGCATCAGTAGGAATTCCCTGGCAATTCCCTGACACAGTGTGAATGTGTTCTGCATGGCCCGTCTTGCATCCTGTAAACTACTCTGCTGCCATCAGGTGCAGTGGAGGACACAGTCTGATGATCAGCATTAATAGGAAGGGCTCTCGTTAGCGACAAAGCACATTGTATGCACGCAGCAGGACTCTGGTTCAATCCAGGGTACCTGCAGGCAAGACAGAAAAAACTCCCTGAACTCCTGGAGATCCATGATTGCTGTACCCCAGTGTGGCTTATTTAAACCACGGTGGATTGTGGCATGTGCTAACACACACTTGGGATATTTAAAAAATGGCAGGAGGTCTCTCAGATCATTCAAACTGATTGAAAGTGAGTTGTTGGCATGGTTATCAAATTGCTCTCAACCCTAAAAGAGCCCATCAATTGAGGGTGGATTGTTAACCATGCCAACAACCCACTTTTGCCGCTTATCAAGGGTTGAATAGGAAAAATGCCCACTGGTGACAGATTTTATTTTCCTGGGCTCCAAGATCACCGCAGACGGGGACTGCAGCCAAGAAATTAAAAGATGCTTGCTCCTGGGGAGGAAAGCTATGGCAAATCTAGACAGCATACTCAAAAGCAGAGACATCACCCTGCCAACAAAAGTGCGTATAGTCAAGGCTATGGTTTTCCCAGTTGCAATGTATGGCTGTGAAAGCTGGACCATAAGGAAGGCTGAGTGCAAAAGGATTGAGGCCTTTGAATTGTGGTGCTGGAGGAGACTCCTGCGAGTCCCTTGGACCGCAAGGCGATCAAACCAGTCAGTCCTAGAGATCAACCCTGACTGCTCTTTAGAAGGCCAGATCCTGAAGATGAAACTCAAATACTTTGGCCACCTAATGAGAAGAAAGGACTCCCTGGAGAAGAGCCTAATGCTGGGAACAATTGATGGCAAAAGAAGAGGATGGCAAAGGTTGAGGTGGCTAGATGGAGTCACTGTAGCAGTTGGTGTGAGCTTAAGTGGACTCCGGGGGCTGGTGGAGGACAGGAAGGCCTGGAGGAATGTTGTCCATGGGGTTGTGATGGGTCGGACACAACTTCGCGACTAACAACAGCAACAACAACAATGTGGCATAAACACCACGGTTAAAATAAGCTATGGTGGACTGCAATGATAATGGGAACTGCTAGAGCTAGATGGACCATTCGTCTGGCTCAGCATAAGGGAGGTCCTTATGTTTCTAAGTAAAATCCAGCAGTCCAGTCCAGTTCTGTGTATGGAATTGGGGCAAGATGCCATCTTTGTCCTTTGCGTAAGAGAGCAATGTGTCTTGTGCTAGCCCAGTTCCTGAATGGAAGGAAAATGGTGAACTGCTGAAGATGTAGTTTCCTTAGAAGACTGTAGCTGATTTTAAAAAGTTTGAAACTCTGTCTTGGGAATAACGTGGAGAATCTGAAACAAAGAACCATCTGAGCTTTAAGGAGGAAAGGGACAACAAAACCAAAACACCCAGACAGGGAGGTGCTTGACCAGACGTTTGCGACAAATGTAATTTCTTTCTCTAACATTTGGTGGAATTGCAGTAGACAAGCAACTTAATATGTTGAAAACAAATAAATAAAACCTGGAGTATTTCCCTCCCCCATCTGTCTGTCTGTTTTTGTTGCTATTATTGTTACTCTTAAAAAAATAGTGACAGTGGGTAAATATTAACAGTATTACAGCTCTTTCATGTTGTCAACAACAACAGTTCTTCCTTTAAAAAAAGAGAGAGAATTCAGAGAACACATTTCAATAGTAACACGCTAATAGCAATAGCAATATTCATGCTTCTGATCTTTGCCAACCTGTTTAATGCATCAAGGACACACTTCTGTGCATGTTTAGACAGCAAAACATCCTGTAATTTCCAGCATACACTACTCAGCCATGCTGTCCAGAGGGATGATGGGAACTTCAGGAATTTTTCTCTGCCTAAATATGCACTGCACTGTCCCCTTAAGCAATGTATCAGTTACGTCCAGCAGATGCCACTCTAAACAATTTTTTAAAAATGCTGATGGGATCAGGCAGATACCAGCTACCCACAGAAAAGCCAGTAACTGGGCATTTCACCATCTTCACCACTGGGCAAGACTATACAATTTGCAGGCAGATCTGCAGTGGTTGGCATATTTATATCCTCTGCTTTAGCATTCTGAATTCATTACACTTGCCTCATGTTTCCATTAAAATGCTAGAAATATGGGAATATATGTAGATGTAGGCTTAAGAGAATTGGGATTCTAATTCATGTACTGCAACCTTTCCCAATTCTAGAATCCCAATTAGAATTGGGATTCTAATTCCTTTACTGCATTCCCCCCTCCCCCCGATGTACAGGACTACCACTCCCATCATACCCAGTCAGCCTTGCAACATGTTGTCCAACACATCTCAAGGACATCAGGTTTGGAAAGGCTGCTCTCCTTGGATCATGTTTTTCAGCAGGACCTTGGTTGTTGAGCTCTGGTTGAAATCCAACAGCTACTGAGGTACAAAGGGAGTGCTGGCTGCCCCCTGGACATCATCTGGGTGCTTGTGGGGAGGCTGGGATGGTTTGGATTTCCAGCTCTGAGGCTGGAGACAGCACTAGGACCTTGGAAGGAAACCAGAGCTCCAGTCTTTCTCCTGCTTCTATCTGGTGCAGAAAGAATGTGCCAGCTGCTTTCTAAGGTCAAGAACATGGTCCCAAGGAAAGGCTAAAGGGGACAGTTCTGGGAGCCAGGAAGAGAGGAGATTGGAACAGTCAGGATACAAGGTATCCTGATGTGGGTCCAGCTTCCTTTCCTCCTCTCTGCAGTGGCTGAAAACACCCATTTAGTGAAAAAGCAGAGTGGGAGGAATGGGACCAGGTGATCTTTGCCTCTCTTCTCCTTCCTCTCTGTACTGGATGAATGTGATCCTCCAAGTTGGGAGGCTCATGCTCATTTCAATAGACCTGCACCCTGAAAGACAGATTTGTTTGTTACATGCTGTCGAGTCATCTCCAACTTATGGTGATGCTCCAAAATGTTCTGCCCTTGAAAAACCCTGCTCTGATCACGTAAACTGATCAAATTTACAGCCCTGTTAAAATGAAATAATGGAATTTGGAGCCATTGCTTTTCGGGGAGAATAGAACATCTTCAATCCATGTACTTCAAGTATTTGCCTCAAATTCATGCAACATAGACCTATGATGGTTGTGCTGCATTTATGAGACAACCTTTCTGTGGAGGGATTGATTAAAGTCCCAACTCTTAGAACCAGGTCACACATGAGGGGCAGCATTTTGTGTATGGGATCTTGTGCAGAAATCTCTGTGAATTCAGCCATATAAAACCCACAAGTACTGGCAGTCTTTTCCAAGCCAGCTGGGAGCATCAGTTGAGGCAGAGCAGTCAATAGGTATTTATGTTCAGAATTTCATTGACTGTAGGCTGGATCCAGCCCCCAAATTGATTTACCTGGTCCTAAAGTTGGGATGAACCCTAGTGGAATCCACTCCTCTAGCCTTCATGGGTTCCCTTTTGTGCTTGACCCTGTCTTGAAAAGCAAGCTGAGCCTAAAGGAAGACTGTGAATACTTGTGGAGCTGAGGTTGGATACCTGGCAACCTCCTGTTTCAGGTGCAGCAGCATGGAAGAAGCTTGTGCAGTGCATGGGGCTTAATTCTTGCTGAGTGCCCCATGAGTGCTGGGCACGCTCATCAAGGACGCTGACTCAGGCCTGTTGCAAAATGGAGTCTGGGGTGCTGAGCCCAGGCAATCCAACAGGTCCCACTCCCAGCAGATTCCTCATACATCCCTACCTGATCCCTTAATGACTCTACCAAATTTCAACTGAGTTGCCCTAGAAGGGTTGGATTCAGGTGAAGGTGGAACTGAAAACAAAATGGTAGGATAAATTAGTCATGCTTTAAGTGCCTGGCTTTCATTCAGAACTAGTTCAACATGGTCTCAATCTAACCCTAAGTCTAGTTTCACTTAAAGGAAAAGAAGCAGTGAGCTTCCAAGTATATTTAAAAACAAACCCAAATTGTACTGCTGCCTCATGTGCATTCAAGGAAGACAGGGAACCACAGTTGATCTACAATCTGTAGAGATTTTTCAAGAAACATAGGATAATTTTCTCTTGATAACCTCCTATCATCTGAGCATGTGTGCACTGTATTTGTAAAGAACCTGCTGCTAGGAGATACTAATGTGATTATGGAACCTAAGCATCCTTCTGTATTTCTTGGAAGACTGGACCCTGAAACAGATAGGACCCTCATTGATTGGAAAATATGTGTGCATTACATATCCACTTCCAGAGAATTAGCTATGTTAGTCTGCTGCAGGAAAATGAAGAGAGTCTTGCTTAAAGAAGGCATTTTTTGTGTCGTAAGGGCATTCTGGACCAGCATGCACTTCATTAGATGTGTCTGAGCAGTCCAAGCCTAGCTTGCAATAGCTACATAATAAGCCTGTTAGTCTTTAAGGTGTTACAAAATACTTGCTACTGTGTATTGAGACGCATGTTGCCAAGTTTCCAAACTACCCTGAGTGCCTACTTAATGAGTGCAAATTCTAAATTTGCACTCCAACTTTCCAGTAGTGTTGAAGGCAGCTAGCAATAAAATAAAAAACAAAATAACAAAGCCATAATTAAGACATTAAAACCCATATACTAAAAACACATCCTTTGGACACATTTTGGGGGAAAGGTGGCTTAAAAATAAATTGATAAATATCTCAAAAGACCTTCTAGCAGTGAGACTTTTCTGTGGATTTTGAGTCGATACAGATTATGTTCATATATGTCTTTACAGTATCCTGGCAGTTTTGCTCAAATTCTTGATCTGCTTAGTAATTCATGCTTTGTTTTATTTTTGTGAACACTCAGAGACCCTAATGGATACTCGGACAGCTACAGCAGAGCTTGGGTGGACAGCAAACCCACCTTCAGGGGTAAGTGCATGTCACATACTGCATCAATTGTTTGTAATTATCCTGATTTTTTAATTTGAATGACTAATAATGTATGTGTGTCTCTGTGTGTGAATTCTATCTTTGCCTGATTAAAAAAACCTGACTTCACTAATTTATCTTTTTTGATGTCAACCCAAACAATGGCAAAACTGACATATTTCCTTTTAAGCAAACAAAATTTCCCCAGCAGGAAGACAGTTATAATGGGAGGGGAGAGTGTTTTTTTTTCCTCTCTCTCTCTCCTTCTCCTTCCCTCCCTCCCCCCTTCCAGTTAACTATGGATTCTTTTTTCTTTTCTTCTTACATCAGCGTATGATTTGGGGCCTGGCTTGTGTATTTTTTTTCCTTCAGAGAGAAGATGGAGGGTATGGATGATATTAAAACATTTCACATGACAGATATGATGGAAACCTGACTCACGGTCATTGGGACTGAACACACTGGCGTATTTTTGTGTATGTGTTTGTTGAGAAAAGTTGAGAATGAACAGAAAAGCCCACTTGCTCTGCAGCATTCAAGGCAGTCCTTTCTTGTGCCTCCCCTGGCAAGTTCTTGAGCTTCGTGTGGCAGCATGATATGGCAAGAGCCAGACAACATGTCACTTCGACAACCTTGGTTGTTGTAGGATGCTATTTTCCTGAGAGTGACAGTGTTGTGGTAGGTGTGTGCTGCCTCTTTTTCATGCCCGCTCCTTGACACAACAGAGGCGATCTGGGCACTGCCTATTATGTACTCAGTTGACACCGACACAGTTCTTTCCATGATGTGGGAGGCATACTGTGTGAAACATTTGGTTTCTCCTGCGTGGCTGTTTTGCCCACTTGTGTTCAGATGGCAAGCAGCCCCCTTTGATCCCACCTTCTGATGACACACCGTGTGGTTGGGGGGCTGTGCCAAGAGCTGCTTCGGGGATGATCTAGACTCCTCATCCACAGTACCTCTTGTGTTGATACTTCAAGCCCAGCACTGAGTCAGCTCCTGCCTGTGTCTAGGAAGGATGCAGGAAAATACCACATGGTTGGAAGGAGAGTTAGGACAGCAAGAACGGGACATGGGGGTTCGTATTTGTAGCACAGCTGGCCACATCAGTAGGCAGTTTGAAGCAGCAGGAAAAGCAGTGGTGGAAGGGGGCAAAGAAGTGTTGGGGGATTGGGTAGTCTGTGTTTCACAGTGTTGTTGGCACCCCCTGTTCTCTAGCCTGCTGCCCTCAGGTCCGGTGGAGAACACCACCCTAGTGCTCATGTTTGACTGCTAGTCTCATTGGATTCTTGGCATGGAACGGGATGGGTTCCATCCTGCCTTCTGGCTCAGTTAGCAAAAGCCTGAGCTGCCCCTGACTTGGGCTGCCATTGTTTGCAGTGGAAATTATGGGATACACAATCATGATCATGGATTGAAGGTTGTTGGGAGGGGGAAAACTAAAAATGTGGGAAATGTAGAAAGTCCAGAGCATGAATAGTATGGAAAATGTTACCTCTCTCAACACAAGCCACTGGTGCCTCCAGATGTGCTGGAGTTCCCCACTTCACCTCTTCCCTATGCCTTGGTAGGGGTGAGACTTAGGAATGGGGCAGGGCCTATGGAGCTGGGCCCTCAGAGGTTGCTATCCAGATGTGTTAGGTTGCAACACATCATTTTCATCCACCATAGCTAGGAATGATGGGATTGAAGTCCCACACCTTTGCATGGGGAAGGCTGCTCTAACCACTGCACCATACCTGCTATCTGTTGCTGCTGATGGGATGTGAGGTTGTAGAACTGACCTTGCCTGTGGAAGTATTGTCAATAGCAGAGCAGGGGGAGGCTGTGCTTATTCTTACATGCTCCAAGATGGTGCTGGGCTCAAAACATCCATCTTAGATCATCTCCTTCCTAGTTCTAGGGTGTCAGTACACACAAAGAGAGTCAGATTCTGGACTGGAATTTAAACATTTATCCCATTGCTGATTGGGTAATACTTCTCTCAGATAACTAGAGAGTATCTATGTACATCCTCAGAGACTTTCCCATAAGTCTGTCTTGTACTGTCACTATGACATACTGGCTATAAACCAAACGTTGTTGGTTTTTTCTGTGCCTTCTGGTCTGGCAAATTTGTCTTGACTGATCACTTGCTTTATCAGTAGCTGTCCACGTGGAAAGGATTCATGGTCTTCTGCAGTTTGCCACGTGTCTTTGGCACACTATATCAGTATTTGCAGCATGCTAACAATTGGTTCGATACATCAGCATCAGTTTCACATAGCCCTGCTGCCATTTGAAAAGAAATGGCCAAAACCCATCCCCATTCCAAGAGATGGACAAGTTCCTCAGTTTCACTTTTTCCTATATCTGAATTTGTAAAATCTAATTTTCCCCTTTCCATAAATGAAAATTTGATTTTTCATACATTCTTTGAAAAAAAAAAAGAAAAGAACCAAAGTGAAATTCTTATCACCTGCTCCATCCAATGCAGTAGATACAGAAATCGCCAGCCCAGAGAGAACCATGTTCTACATGCCTGTCATGTAACTGTCCTTCTGTGCTGTCAAGTTGTCCCTGTGAATGAAAGCTCTCCAAAATGTCCTATCTGTTATAGGCTCACTTAATTTTTGCAAACCCAGGACTACAGCTTCTTTTATGGAGTCATTCCATCTCTTATTTGGTCTTTACCCCCTTTCTTCTTCTGCCTTCAGCTTTGCCTAGCATGATTTCTTCTCTAGGGACTTTTGCCTTCCCAAGATGTGCCCAAAGTATGACAGCCACAGTTTGTAATTTTTGTTTCTAGGGAGAGCTCTGGGTCGATTTGATCTAGGACCCACTTGTTTGTTTTTCTGTCAGTCTAGGGTATTTTCAAAGCTCTCCTCCAGTACCATGCTTCAAAGACATCGATTTCCCTCCTGTCAGCTTTTTTCACTGTCCAGCTTTCACACCTATTGTTCGGGAAAGCAATAGTGTGGATGATCTTTACCTTGGTCTCAGGTACAAAACATCCTTATACTTGATGATCTTTTCTAGCTTCTTCTTTGCTGCCATTCCAAGTCTCAGTCTCCTTTGAATTTCTTGACTACAGTGTCTATTTGAAATGATAACTGAACCAAAGTATGCAAAATCTTTCACAATTTAAATTTCTTCATGGTTAACAGTAAAGTTCTGTAATTCTTCTGTAGTTGTGATTATACTTTTCTTAATATTCAGCTGCAGTCCTGCTTTTGCACTTTTTTCTTTCACTTCCATCAGGAGTCTTTCAATTGATTACTGCTTTCTGCCAGTACATGTAACTGTTAGTTTGTCAGAAAAAAGAGGCTGCAGCCCTAACTCAGAACCACCATCATGATTGATTACACCAGAGCTCAAGCCCAGGGGTCTAACAGTCAAACACTCAAAGCTTTGGTCCTGATTGGACAGAGTTGTTGGTTTTGCTTTCTCCCACACTGAAAAGTTTAAAATCTCAAGTTCTTTCTAGCTCATTCAGGAATAGATCTGCAAATTTTCAAAAAGTTCCTTTCTAAATGACCTGAACAAAATTTGCACCCATCCCTACCCCTTTCTCCCTGGCTGCTTCCACTCTATAGATCACTCTTCCCCAATCTGGGTTACTCCAGATGTGTTGGGAACGATGGGAGTGGCAGTACAACTGTTGCAGCACTGCACATCTGGAGAGCACCAGGTTGGGACCGGCTGCTCCAGATGAACTGAGCATGCATATGCCAATGCTTTGCATTCCCTCTTCCTCCTTTGCCTTTCTTGTTCACTCTCTACCTAAAGGCTCATAATTAGGAAACATTAGCAGGCTCAGAGCAGCTTTCGTACCTGAACACCATTCATAATTGCACTCAGCAGTGCTCTTGTCTGGCTATTAATGTCACTTCTGTGAAGTAATGAGGAACAAACCACCTTCAGGCACTTAAAACATCTTCCTTGTACAATAGGCGCATTTGAAGAATGGGTGCATAAAATAACCTGACTCGCATTCCCCTGACAGAAAAAGTGATCAACAAAGACAGGGACAGGTGTATGAGAAAAAGATCACTTAGAAAGATGGTCGTTGGTTTAATAGGTAGGCTTAAACAGTTGATAGAAGGCAAGAGAGAGAGAGAGAGAGAGAGAGAGGTTGTACTGATGATTTTTGCTTTTTCAAGCAACACAAAGACTGGAGATACAGAGAACTAGGTGAACACAATAAAGATATTGAGGAGTCATAGCCAAAAGCAAAAGAAAAATATAGAGGAATCATAGCCAAAAACAAACAGAAAGTTTGTGTTAATTGATCTTTGTTGTGTGGTTTTTGTTTCCTTGTATAGTTTTGAAACCATTTGGAGACTATGGCTGATGTTTATTGCAGTCATGCATTATTTATCTCTGGTATTCCACCCCTTTGGGCCAGCTAGATGTTCTCCCAGAGGAGTGCCTTCAAATTTATTTATTAATTTATTTAAAGCTTTTATACATCGTCCCTCTACTGGCATCTCGGGACAGTTTACAACAAACAACAAATAAAATAGGAATTAAAATGGCACAGCATGAAATTACTTCTCATGAAGCAAATTATTCTCATGAAGCAAAACACATATGGGTAATGGT
The DNA here is from genome assembly GCF_004798865.1 of Varanus komodoensis. NCBI lineage: Eukaryota > Metazoa > Chordata > Lepidosauria > Squamata > Varanidae > Varanus > Varanus komodoensis. Next base: position 88,643,849 of record NW_025335268.1, read on the forward strand.
AGACGAGAATGAAAAGCCCACATGGATTTTGCTGGAAAGATCCATACTGGCCAAAGATAAGATTCTTTGTTTTTCTCTATGATGATCATGCAGCTGTGAACTATGGTGAAGGAAAGCCATTGCTCTTGAATCAGACCATTGATTTTTGTGCATGTTTCTAGATTGAAATAATTCATTTCCATCAAAAAGTGATCAGAATGACACACACTAAAAACAGTTACACATGGTATAAACAAACAACAGTAACCAGTAAAGATCACAGCAACCAAAATGCTTAGGCGGTCTCAGAATCCAAATAAAAAAGTTTTGAGTGTCTTTCTGAATGTAGGGAGTGAAGAAGCCGCACAGATTTTCCAGAGCAGAAGTTTGGGAAGTTGGGAGTTCTCCAGAGAAAGGGGCTTTTGAGGAGGACCTGTTACTGAGCAGGAAGGTCTGCCCCCAAAATATTTATGCCTTTATTGGTCAAAGTGAGCCATTTGAATTGCACTTGCAAACAGATGGACAGCCAATGGAGTTGTCCAAAATGGGGGCAGGGGAGTAGCATGAGTCCTATACCCCACTACCATAGGAAACCTGTTTATAACCTTCTGAGTTTCTGCGTGGTCTTCAAGGGTAGTCCCATGTAGAGTACATGACAGTGATCAGGTTGGTAAAAATCAGACCTAGTTGATAAAAACACACGCACTGAGACACCTTGCGTAGAAACAAGTAACCCTGCTTGCATGAGTACGTAATTTCCTTTTCCTTGTTTTAAAGAAGGGAAATGAATGCCATTCAGACAGTGCAGCTACACACCAGAAAGAAAGCCACAGGGATTTGTATGTTATTTGGAGTAGTGGCATCCCTGTGAAGCA
>NW_025335268.1:88644802-88763979 GCF_004798865.1 Varanus komodoensis
CTGAGTATGATGGTGGCTTTAATTGCAGTGTGCCCATTCTCTTCTAAAAGTAGAAAAGGCTACAGTTATCCATGTGCTGGCAGTCTTTTATCTGGGATGCTGCAATGTGTTATATGTCTTTGAAACCAGTCTGGAAACTTCAGCTTGGGCAATGTAATTCTATTATGCCAGTAATTTTTCATCTGCTACTAATCTTCTTCTGGGCCAAATTCAGAGCCTTGAATGGTTTGGGGACAGCTTGTCCTGAAGGATTGTCTCATCCCATATATACCTGCACAACCCTAAGATCATCTTCAGTTATCTTCTCCAGGAGCTCCTGCCAAAGAAGTGAGGTGGGTGGCTACTAAGAAGAAGGCCTTTTCTGCAGTGGCATCCCCATTATAGAAGGAGCTTCCCAGAGAGGCTTGCCTGGTACCTACATCATGCTCTTTCCAGTACCAGTGGAAGACCTTATTTGCCAGGTGTTTTAGCCTTTTGGTTTCTGTTGTTTTAATTTTGTATCTGTATTTTAAATCACTGCTTGATTTAATTTTATTTTTACACTGTACTTTTAAATGGTGGGCATGTCGTGAGCAGAGCCAGCTGGAGCCGGTGGTCAGACTAGATGGCCCGGGAGTCCCCTTCTGACTTGCTCTGTTTCTATGTTTCTAAATCTTTAAACTTTGTGGTTTTTATTGTGGTGAACCTCCCAGAGAGCCTTAGTTATTGTGCAGTATAGATATGGAATTAATAAGTGAATGGAATGCTGTCTGGTAAATGTGTGTAGCAGAGAAGATAGTGGGGAAAGCACTGTATGGTGCCAGGTGAGAGCATCCTAAGAGTGTGTTTGTGGACCCTCAAGGCAATATCACTCAGTGGTCCCTCCATCTTGGCATAGCCATTGTTTAGAGGGGAGAAACAGTGGGTAAAGGGATAATTAGCTATTTCTCTGCAGTCCTTTTTACCAACCTTTTATTCCCAAATGCTGCAAACATTTGAGAATGCCAGCGGAAGCAAAGCAGCTACTGAAGGGAATACAGGGGGAAAGTAAAGGGTAGTTGCTGTTTTTGTCTTGCAAATCCTTTCTACTCAACATTTCAGATGTTTGGGAGAATCCCAGGTTCACTTTCCAGGAGCATTTCTTCTTCTTATATGTGCCATTCCTATAGAAAACTCAAATCACTTCCTTTGCCCACTACTTGGGTTGGGGGCTGAGAAAGTGGGAAATCTATCAGTGATATGAAGCACAATTTCTTTGTCACTATCTTGAAGAGAAAAATTGCTATGAAAACTTGCAGTAAACTGGAAGGCAAAGAGAGATGTGAATGCAGACAGAAGACAGGGTAGGTGGATGGATAGATAAATATGGAATCTAGAGAGAAACATATGGATGGGCAGACTGATTCTGTACACAGTCAGAGGCTCCAGAGGAAGACAGTGCTAGAAGGCAGAACAGATAGGTAGGCAGATGGGTGATATGCTGAAAGGGGACAGGTAGGAAGCAGGCAAAGTCAAATAAGAGGGGGTGAAAGAGAAAATGGAGCATTCATATCCTTGCCTTTCATGTATACTTCATTTAGATGCATGGAAGTTAGTATGCCTGATGTCAACACTTGGCATTGTTAGAAGTTTGGCAGGGCCTGTGCCCCAGCAACATGTCTACTTCCAATGTGTTTTCTTCTAGCATGGCAGCTGCCTTCACTCCTCCCTGTCTGTGTTTCCCAACCCCAGTCCCAGCTGTTGCTGAGGTGCAGGTGGTGTTGCAACCTTCATGTGGCACCCCTAATTTAATTGGCCTTGTATAGGCAAAGAGGTGCTGGCACCAGACAATAGTAGTAGCTTGGGCACATGGCACCAGTTGGGAAAGAAAGAACTTCCCTGGTGGTGATGGAAGAAGAGGCAGGAAGGATAAAATATGATAAAGAAATTAGTCAACTACCATTCATAGGCTTCTGGTCACTTGGAGGCTTCATGTGTCAGCCCTGCATAATACCTGCCTTAGCTTAGAACAAGCCAATAAATTGTAATTAAGATCCAGCAATAGGGCCCATCACCATAGCACCAAAGACTAAGAAATTAGACCCATTTCTTTTCCACCACTCCTTTGTTCATTGTATCCATGCCAATTCCATCTCTTGACTAGACCAACTTTTATTCTTTTCAGTGAAGCATCTAACACTTTGTCATGCCTGTGAAGGGAGAAAGCCCATCAAAATGTAAATAAATAATAAGGCTTCTGAAAGCCCCAAAAGACAAGTAACTGGATTGTAGTCTTAAGGAAAGATCTCTGGATCTGTGAACACAGATGAAGCTAAGCATGAAGACATCAGTGTCATGACCACTTTTAGGCTATACAGTCTGCAGGGAGCAGAAGAGGAGCTTCTGCCAAAGGGCAGGAAAATCTCCAAATGTTTTGAACTTCAGTTCCCAGAAGTCTGTCACCATGGCCAATGGCCAGGAATGCTGGAAAGTGTGGTCCCAGATTTCTAGAGGTCTACTTTTTGTCTATTTCTGCTCTAAAATGTGGAACATTTACAAGAAGAGTAAGAATAAAAAACAAACCTCGTGGTGCACACCTATACCATCTGTAGTCAGTATCAGAAGAGCAGTGCAGAAATTCAAGCAAAGGAACAAGACCTTGGACAAAATTGTGTTCTAGACAGAGTTTGGATGCAAGGGTGGAAAAGGACTTTGGGAATTCAGCCAAGAAAAAGGACCTTGGAGAGCTCCAACCAAAGCAAGATGTCATTCCAAGCTCGAACCAAGTACAGCAGACTCCAGTGTTGTTTAGCTAAGATACGGAGCTTATTCAGGATTGATAAAAGGCAATTGCATTGTCAGGATGGTTAGCTCCACCAACCCCAGTTTCCTCTGGGGAAGAATGTAATTTTTCAGTTAGTGGTTCTCTGGCACCACGTAAGGGAGTCAACAGCAGAATTCAAGCAAGAAGGCAGAGTGACATACTTAGGCTATAAAGGTAGATGTAGGATGGTCTCCAGGGGTTCTTTTGGCACAGAAGTTTATGCTGGTGGGTGGTGCTTTGGCAACTGAGCTGAAGGAAATCTCCTCCACCCTGCATCAGCTCCCATCAGAGCCTTCCATGTTATCAGTGGCTTGTGAGGAGTATGACCCAGGAGTCATGATAGATATAAATAAGCCAATCAGCAATGGATATTTCAGCCAGTTTATCTTTGTACAGATATGTACCTAAGTTAAGGCATTACGAGAGATAATGATGAGAAACCACCTTTTTGCTTTCATTGTTTCACAAAAGTTCACAAAACACTGCATTCAAGTAAGAAACCTCACAATCTAAAGTACCAGAACAATCCATTCTTAAATTTTGGCAACAGGGTACTCTGACCATCCACACTTGATAAATTAGCAAGATTGGACTCACAATGCCATGTTCTCTAGCTATGTGCAGGATGTGGTAACGTTATTTAAACTTGGAGTAACGGTGGATGAAGAGGAAATATTACAACAGTATGTTAGGTGGCAACCAAATACAAAGTATCCCATAAAAACAGAACTTAAGCTCTCGCCTTAAGATGGCTGTAACCCTATTGCATGGATAGGGTGTTAACAAGATGGTCTAAAAAGTTAACCACAGGGATCCATTTAAAAAAAAAAGCCTTCATTTTGCAAAAAACCCCCCAAATTTTATTTATTTATTTATTTATTGCAGAGAGAAATGGTTTGTGACTGGGACAGGCCTTCTGTGATGTAATCTTATTTGAAATAGCCTTTAATTATCCAGGGGAAGAAATCCAGCTTTTTCTTACATGACATTAATGATCATAAAGTGGTCTGGAGTCCAGGAAGAATCTAATTGGTCAATTATGGCATGGAGTGATAAGGAAGCTTTGGTAAGGATTCAATAACCAGATTATGTGTGCTTCTCAAAGGAAGAACATAGAATCATAGAATAGTGGAGCTGGAAGGCGCCATGAAGGCCATTGGATCCAATCCCCTGCTGTTGCAGGACACCACGTTGCACCATCCCACTCAGATGGCTGTCCAGTCTCTTTTTGAATGTCTCTAGTATGGGAGAGTCCACCACCTCTCAAGCCAGCTGGTTCCACTGTTGTATTGCTCTGACAGTGAGGAAGCTTTTCTTGATGTCCAGCCTGAATCTGAGTTGTCACAACTTGAATTCCTTATTCTCTGTCCTACACTCTGGTATTGGTGAGAAGAGATTTTGACCTTCCTCTTTGTGACAGCCTTTGAGGTACTTATAGAGGGATATCATGTCCCCGCTAGAGTCTTCTCAAGGCTGAATATGCCCAGTTCTCTCAGTCTCTTCTCACAAGGCAGTGTTTCCAAACCCTGGATCATTTTTGTTGCCCTCTGCTGGATCCTTTCTGATTTACCTGCATCTTTCTTAAATCTTGGTTCCCAGAACTGGACACAGTATTCCAGATGACCAAATGTTGGGAGACAGCAGGTGATGGATGAGATGATCCAGCAGGAGTTTGAGTAAATGCTTCTCCCTACTCCTAAAAGTTGTCTCCTAACTTCAAAAATTCAAAAATGCAAAAGCAGACACTTTTGACCCTGAAGCTAATTTGCTGTCCATTTCCCCAAAAGTTCTCATGGGTAGACTTTTTAGGCCTGTCTCTGGGAAATGGTAGCATTTGTTTTCCTTTTTTAATTAATAAAAAGCACCTCTGTATTTGGTGTCCTTTAGACTTTCCCCCTCAAAACATAGTCCGTTGTTCATCAAATTTCTGGATGCTAAAGTAGGTTGTCTGCCTGTCTTTCTTTTACATGGAACTATGCAGTCCTTATGCTATCATCCCCCAAGGCATAGCTCAGAAAACTCCAAGCCTTGGGAACGAAGCAGTTTGCCCCCTGCCCACCCAGCTGAGCTAAAGCTTCTGCTAAGTCCCCTTAGAGTATATATGCAGAGAGTTCCTTCCCAGCCATTGTCAGAAGCAGTCTCCTACCCTGTCATATAGGCTGAAAGAGGGCTCTCAGAGAATATATAAAAGGTCTCTGCCTAGGTTTGGTTTAGGAGGTTTGAGAAGCTTTCCCTGGGAATTTCACAGCTCCCCGGCTTCCCAAACCTTAGGGGCTTTCCTGAACTGTGCTTAGTTTACAAGCTCTGAGTCTGTACACTTCTCCAGTAATCAGCCTTTGGGGGCTTTTGCACAGCTCCACTTGAGCTGCTGTTAATGTCCATGGCTTGGGGTAGACGTAAAGAAATAACTTCAATTTTTGATGTGGAAAAAGTTCTCCATCATCGGATTTTGACATGAAAAGCAAAACTAATGAACACTGGCTCAGCTGAAGAAAAATAGAACACATGATAAGAAAGGCAAGTGCACACATGTCTGAATTTCTGAACATAACAACCTAGGTCTAGCATCATTGCCCAGAAGGCCCTTAACCAAATCTTGGAGGGAGGAGCCCACTAGTGGTCAACTTTTCAAGCTGCTCTTAGATTTTAGGCAGATCCATAAAAGATAACCCAGTCTTTCCATTCAGGTCTGAGGGCATTCAGAGTCATAATGGTCTGAATCAGACTCACTGAGGGGTCCAGAAGAATCAACAGATTCAAAGAATTCCAATTTCTTTCTCAGCATAGGTCATCATCCAGAGGAACACGGAAAGCTACCAGGTCATACTATGTGTCCATCTGGCACAGTATTGTCCACTATGGGTCACAGCTGGAGATGTTCTCCATTATCTGCTATTTACATTTTAAAAAATAACCTGGAGATGTCAAGGATCTGCAAAACGTTTGTCAAATTCCCAGACTTTTTGGGTTGGTGGGCACATTTGCAATGCTGAGAGTGCTGTGGGTGCTTTCACAAAATGAGTGCCATGGAGGAATTTGCTCATTCATAAAATGGCTACTGTGGACATAGACTAATCGCAAAACATTCAGGTGGGGTCTGAGCTCCAAAATACTGAAACTTTTTTGAACTCAGAGATGGTGTCGGAGGGCAGCATGTTTGCCTCCCAGTGTGAGGGTTTAATAATAATAATAATAATAATAATGAAACAAAACAAAAAACAAACAAAAAAACCGGAACGGCAGAGAGCACTGTCGGAGATTCCAGTTGTATGTTCTACTGCTTAGTTATTATCCCTCCCAAACAGTGTGACCAAGGCAGTTTCAGTTCCAAAAGCTGCATTTGCTAAATGCTATCATTTCAGCTCCGGGATATCTTAATGTGAAGACATCATCTGGTCATTTCAGTAGCATGAGAATCCAGTAAATACAAGGTGAGAAATTCTACCTCTTTCCCACCATCCACTCACCGTCTGACCTCCAAGAATTCTGAACGCATGCTCAGGAAACAGAAGCTGAATCAGTCCAGAGATTAATGTGTGACATATGCAGTACATTAACTGTCTGCCTGCTTTGCCTACATGTGCTCTTTACACAAGGTTGCCGGAGAGTCCTATTAACAGCCCTTCCAAATGGCTTCTTGCAATACTGTTGCCTGTGCAAACTGGATTGGTGGGGGACCTTAATTCCCAGACAGGGTGTGAAGATTAGTTTTCCATAGGTTGTAGCACATTTACAGCTGCATTGTGGCTGATGTGTGTCTGCTTGATGTGGTAATATATAACTCGTTTCTCCATGCTGTAGGATTGTAGGGCCATCACCAGTCTGATCTGAGCAAACCTAATGCAGCCTGCTGAGGCTATAATAAGAATTAACATCTGTGTCTTTAAAGAGAAGCGCAGCAGCAATGCCTAGCCTTAGGAAATAATTATTCTCTTTAAAAATAATAAAAGCCAGGCAGATCAGTGTAACCATCTGCTAAAGGAGAAACTGGCTCTGAAGGGCCATGTTCTCAAGTGGTACAAATGAGCAGCAGAAGGAAGAGCTTCCATTTGAAGGAGATGACCAGGACCAGCGCTTCCTTAGTCTGTAGTGCTCTTGACTTTCTCAGCAAACAGGTTTTTCTCCTTTTCACAGACTGTTTCATATACCTGGATTGTCCACCTGTTACTTGTACCATTTTTGCCTTGGTCTCCTTTGCTTCAAGACTGAGAAACAAACATGGGATAGGGCACTTTAATGAGCATAGCACAATTTTATGTTGAGAAACTGAGACTGCGAGACACCAGCTAATTCAAGATCTTCTCCAAGGAGTCTGTAGCTGAGCAAGCCATTGGAATCCATGGCTCCCATGGCCAACTCCCAGTGTAGGAGCTGCAAAAAAGAACTTGAAAGGGGAGGAGGGGACAGGAGATCTGATGTATGTTCTATGTGGAGTCATTTGCACCACATCAGAGACCTTTGAAGCCCTGCTGTTGATGGTGGGAGCTGATGGATGTTCATACTGACAGGATCAGGTCTAGCTCAATATACACATCACAAGGGAGAGCACAAGTAGTTGATCCAGATTCCAAGGTGTAAGTACTATATTAAAGTTGAGCAATCAAGCTAGGCTGAATCCTACTTCATGCTTATTTTTCTGTATATAAATACAGAAGAGTAAATCTGTAAGAATCATGAAAGTGTCTGTTCTGTGACATGCATCCATTATAAAAACTCTAACCGATCATCATATATCTAAGTGCACCAAATCAGATTCTTGCACAATTTTCCTGCCTATACTTCTCCAGGGAAAGTATTAAGTGCTACAATGTACCTTTTGACTTTGAAATGCTTCAAGACTGCACCTTTCCTTGGATCCCTTGCACTGACGGCATAGAAAGGTTTCCAGACTTAAACATTTCTGGTTTAGGCAGATGAACCAATCTGTGGAGCTCAAGATTTGCAAAGCTCCCAACCAAGACATTTGTCACTGAAACATTTGGATCCTGGCTGCCTTTTGTGAAGATTAATGTAGCTAATCCTTCCAAGATTCCATTTGTAGCCAACTAAGCTCATCAGGAGGAAAAAAGACATGCACTAAGATAATGTTTGGGTGCCAAGATGCTCTGTTAGTGTGACACCTTCTAGTCCCTCCTTACCTTGTTTTTATTCAATCTTGAAGAACAAGAATGATAGACAGTATTTATTTGATGGCTTAGATAATGACATGGATGAACCTTTGGAATAATGACAGCTGAATAGCATGGCTGGTATTGCCATGGTTACCAGCCAAGCTTTCTACCCCCACCCCCCATAATTCTCCATCCCCCCCTCTGAAATGTTCTCTGTGTTATTGTTGAGTTGGCTTTTGGGGTAGGGAGGGGGATGGTAACCAGGAGGTGGAACAGTCCATTATAGTCTTTTAAACCTCCCAGCTGGAAGTGTTTTAAATCTCAACAGAGACAGGGAAAAACACTGTCTTAATCCCCAGCTCCCTGTGAATTATTTAAAGGGATCTTGTCGGAACAATGAGTTTGTCACTGTTAGAGTGTCAACAGCAGAGGCAGCTGTCGGAATGGCTCTGGGGTTTTGCCACAGGTAGGAGCTGGTGGTTGGAGGAAGAAGGGATATTTGCAGTCCTGGACAAAAGGAGATGTGGGGCTGCTGAAGTCTATAGGCTTCTTCAGACTACTTCTTTGGAAACAAACCAATATTCTTTGTCCCAATAACAAGCTTATGCTCTACAGCTTGGGTTGCCATCCTCCTAGGGAGGCCAAGGCTGTGCCCGCAACTTTGTTGATGGAATCAGATGAAGAACAGGATGGGGAAGAGCATGGCACCGGCAAACCCAGCACATCCCTGCCTGCATGGTGATTTATCCACTGGTACTTGTTGGGAATTAAAGAGGCAGCTGTTCTTGGCATGCTGTCCAAGGCCAGGGTGGAACCCACTCTCCAGATGTGGACTGTGAGGCATGGGAAATGAAGGCTGTGTATATAGAGATGGTGGAGGAAGGAGAGCTTATGTCAAGGCCACCAACTCCAGATGTTCAGGCAGACTCTGGGAACTGACTAAGTTTGGAAATGACAGAAGGGGACTTGGGAGAGCAGCAAGAGGGGCTTGGTCTGATTCTTAATCCCATGGCATGGCATTGGGAGAAATAGGCTAGTCAACTAGAAGGCATACATAATCTAGGAGGCTAGCCCTTCTCCAGTGGGGTGGAGCCCAGGGTTACTGAAATAGGGTTCTTAGAAATAGTTTCTTGTTGGGTTCAACAAACTGCTCTGTGCATGCTCAGAGACTCTTTCTCTGTTGGTTATTAGTCTGCTGGCTATACGTTGGAAATAAAGTGGTTTTAGCTGTTTGTGAGGAAGCAGGAAGGAAGAAAAGCTCCCAACAGAGCTCTAGAGAGGCTAGTTCTTCACTGAATATGCTGCCAGTCCATAGACCAGCTTTCTCTTTCTGGTGCTATCCAGATGTTTGGGACTGCATTTCCCAGCATTCTTCAGCCAGAATAGCTGTCTGCAACTGTTGGAATTTGTAGTCCATCCATCACTTCCAGAGAACATCAGGTTAAATAAGTCTTCCATAAATCAGGGTTGGGTCCTTGGGAGAAATGCGCAGTGAAATACGTGGGATGTGTCAGGTGATTGACCTCTGGATTTACATGTATTGAATCCTCTGTTTATTTATTGCAAAACCCACAGTCTCTTCAATCCTCAGAAATGATATTCCCCCACTCCAACTGGTATTATGACACTCCCCCCCTCTCTGTGTGTGTCTTTGCCAAATTCCATGAAGTGTGTAGCCTGTGTTTGATAACTCAGTTTTTTTGTCTTCTTTCTTGGACCCCTTCAGTTTGGATTCTGTCTTCTCCACTTTACTCAGACAGTTGTGGAAAAATTACTGACAATCTCCCTGTTACTCAGCCTGAGGATGTTTATTTTATTTTTATTTTATATTACTATGCTTTTATTTGCTCTTACTTTTCCAGCTTTTGTCATGAGCAGGCTTTTATTCAAAGTTTGCCCTGTAACATTTTTTGACACTCATTGGAATAGCTCAAGGACTATTACTATAACAGGATGGAAGATTCCAGAATTGTGCAGGAATGAATTGCTTTTCAAACAGGGCAACATAGTTCTGTGTCCATTAAACAGAGTCTAGGCAACCATAGGATTTTTCAAAGCCCCAACTATGAGGTCAGAAAATTGCTCTGACCTCATAGCTGAGTCGCCAAGTTCATTGTGCTCTCTCCACCTCACAGTCAGAAGTGAAAGAGCCACTCTCGCTGCATCTTCAGGACTGCAAGAGGGGAAAGAGCAGGAACCACTTTTGGACGAGGTATTCTGGCAGCAACTCAGCCTCCATGTTCCCACCCTGAGGCACAATTTGTGGACCCTCAGTATCGGCTTTCACCTTTGAACTCCTGCATAGGAAGTCTGTAATCCTGAGTTTGGAGGTATACAGATGTCCAGATTTGATTGTGCCCCAAGGACTAAACTATGCATTACCTGAATCATGCTTAGCATTGCCACTTTAGTTTTGAGGAAAAGTAACCCAGGGACAACCTCCTAATGCTGGTGGCTCTGGTGATGTTTTTTTGCCGAAAACTCACCCCTACCTCCTAAAGCTGGAGTTTATATAAACAATGATTTTGAGGGGAGAGTTTTAGTGGGTGCAAAGTTTTCTTAATCTGGATCAGGAGCACAGTACCAGATCAGGGCCATCCAGCATTTTTTCTTCCAAAGTAAAAGTGGCAACATTAAGCATGCTTAAAAAAAGGAAAAGAAACAGCCTGGTTAAATTAATGTGCAACTTGGCTGTAAAGTAATTTAGATACATGCATTTATTCCAGAAAATCAGGGATGGTGGCATTTGCAAAGAAATTTACAGGATCAGTTAAGGGACTAGAGATACGGCAAGAGACTTATTTATTTTAGGTGCCCTTTATAAGGTTTTGATGTGGCTGGTTTTTAGTACTGAGTTGTTTTTTAAATGCTTTTAATGCTGTTGCATTAAAATGTCTTATTAAAACCATAGTCTATCATTGTGTTAATTTTGATGCCGCTGTTGTAAAACTTCTATTGTGTATTATTATTAGTAGTAGTAGTATTAATAACATTATTTTTATTGTAAGTCATAGCATGGACTATACCGCAGCATAAAATACATTCACAATGATGGAAGGAAGCATTATGTTCAAGATAATGCAGCTCCCCAAGCCCTGAAAAACCATGTGGGACTGAGCTATTGAAGGGTGCAGGGATGGCAGCCCTCCTCTACAAGAGCTGGGAATTGGGATGAAAGGAAACCAGGTGTTGGCTTCTTGCTTCCCCTCAGACCCGGAACCTAAAGTGAGAGGAATTGTATTTGAAGAATGTACAGTCCCAGGCACACATTGTCTGTGCTCAGATCTTCCTCCACAAAAGACTTTTTAAGCTGTGAACATTTCTGACTTCAGGCCTTTGGTCAAGACATCCTCAGGTTGGCTCCCTCCCTCTTTTCCATTATTGCTACCACTCACTTGACAGGCAGAGAGCCAATGACCGAGCAGGCCATTGATCCTTAGCCTCTCTCTTCTCACTGCTAGTGCTTGCACTGCAAAGGGAGAGCCAATAAACATGCAGGCTGTGGCATTTCCTGCTCCTCCTCGTCACCACCATCATTGACTGTACAAGAGTGAGAAGAAGATGAAGGAATAGGTTGCAGTGGAAAGGTGAAGCACACAGCTAGAGAATTTTTTTCTTTTGCTAGCTCACATTTAAACCTTCCATAACTAAGGTAGAAAGAAATCTAAACTGCCATCAAAGTAATAAATTCATACCATGGACATTTAAAATCTGCCAGCATTTCACTATGATTTGAACAAACCAACTCTGCTGCAAGCTAGACTTCAGTGCTGGCATTCCCATCTAATTGCCCAGTGGGGGGAAAAATCCTAACTATCCTTGAAATGCTAATTACAACAGCAATTTGCACAGCACGAATGTATCAACACATGAACCAAGACCTTTTTGAAAAAATGAAGTACAAAGGCACCTTTCTCTATGTTGGTGCAAGTATTCACAAACAAATCAAATTGGGCTTTAGCTTAGTGGTGTCTCTTCAATTCTTCTGACATATTGCCTTGAACTGTTTGGTACTTAAGTAGCTCTACTGAGGCCAGATGAACTTTAATTTTGCTTAACATGAAGTTCCACATAATTATCCTTGATATGCATTTTTCATTTGAAGAGGCAGATTCACTTGCTAGATGTTTGGAGTTTTCTGGTCTTGTGTCTATGCTATCTAGACCAATATACCTTGCTGTAATTATCAGTGCTTTTATAATAACATAAGAACAGCCATTCTAGGTCAGATCAAAGTTCTAGCATCTGTTCAGACTGTGGCCAACCAAGTTCCACAGGAAGCCCACAAGGAGGATGTGAGTGCACCCTCCTGCCCGTGTTGCCCAAGAACACAACATGTTGCCAAGAACACATTGCCTCTGATGCTGGCGGCAGAATAGAGTCGTCAGGTCCAGGAGCCCCTCCACAAATGTATCCAATCCCCTTTTAAGGCCATCCAAATGGGTGGCCAACATTACATCTTGTGAAAGTGAACTGTGTTGTTCTTGTTATTTCATTTCTATACCACCCCGCGACTGAAGTTCTGTGTGAAATACTTCCAGGTCATATTACTGCAATATATAATACCTGAGTGTAACAGAAGAATGAGTTGAGAAATGATTAACAGGAAGAACCAGAACAGGAAGAAAGGGTGGCATGGCAGCTGGAAGGGCTGAGGGCGCTAGTTGCTGCAGTAGCTTGTTTGCTGGGAACCCATGAAAGTTCTTTCACCTGCATTGCCCCCAAAGAGCTACTTTTGTGGTCCCAAGTCTTTTGCCTTTTAGAAAAGGTAGAAACAGTTTAGGTTTTTAAAAGAAATTTGAAACAACTTTCAATTTAGCTTTTTAAAGTATATAGCTTTTAATGCTTTTATTGTTTTTATTTTTGTAGACTTTTATTGTTTTAAATTCTTGTGCACTGACATGATGGTTTTTTAGGGGATAACGTGTTGTTGTTAAATGCTGTCAAGCCTTCTCTGACTTATGGTGACCCTATGAAAGAATGTCCTCCAAATGCCCTATTCTTGGCAGGCATGCTTGGCTTTTGTAAACTCAGACTATGTCTTCCTTCAGGGAATCAATCCATCTCATTTTTGGTGTGTCTTTTGCTTCTTCTGCCTTCAACTTTCCCTAGCATTATTGTCTTCTCTAGTGAGTCTGCCTTCAACTTTCCCTAGCATTATTGTCTTCTCTAGTGAGTCTTACCCAAATATCATAGCTTCAGTTTCATCATTTTTTGCTTCCAGGAAGAGTTCTGGCTTGATTTGATGGAAGGCATACTTGTTCTCTTGTCTGTCAGTCCAGGGTATTCACAAAGGTCTATTCTAGCATCATGTTCTGAAAGCATCAATTTTCTTTCTGTCACCTTTCTTCATTGCCTAGTTCTCATACCCATACACAGTGATCAGAAATACAAAGGATAATCTGGTCATGGTCTTCAGTGAAATGGCCTTACATTTGATGATCTTTCCTAGTCCCTTCATTGCTGCCCTTCCTGGACTCAGTCTTATTTTAATTTCTTGTCTGCAATCTCCCTTTGAATTGATGATTAAGCCAAGGTATGCAAAATCTTTCACAATTTCAAGCTTTGTGGTTGATATTAAAGTTGTGTAATCCTTCTGTAGTAATGATTTTGGTTTTCTTAATGTTATTGGCAGCCCTGGTTTTGCACTTTCACTTTAGTCAAGACTTGTTTCAGTGTTTAAATAAATGTCAATGAGTAGATAGAATGAAGGATGGAAAATGGATGAGAAGAGAGGTTCTTGAAGGCAACAATGTGACTTTAGAGTTTGGAAACTTTGTCCATTGGTCAGATGAATATTCTGAATATTGCCATGTTACATAAATAAATATTTATTTTAATACATATATTCTGGTCAGGATAGATTTGAAGTTAGGTCACTTCATTAAAAGTATTAAAAAGTAGAGGATACAGAGAGAAGTTCTATTGCTCTTTGGAAATCTCTAGGTGTTTTGGGGCCTCCTAGGACTCTATGGTCATATGGATTGGCCTCATAGGACACCCCCCGCCCCAGGTCAGACTGGGATTGTACTTGAATAGCTAGTTTAGGGTAAGACAGCTAGATTATATACTAGGATGTGCAGTTCTCTGGTTGAATTTCCTCTGGCTCAAGAATGTAATTGTCTTGCCATGTTTTTCTGGGTGTAGATCAAGGTCTTGGTTTTGTCTTGTAAAGCCCTGAAAGGCTTGAGACCTGAAGAATGGAAGGGAGAACTCCACTTTCAGAGAACTTGTGAGCCATGAGCCATCATTTTGAGCAATGCCGTTAGGTTTGGCATGAGCAGGTGGGGTCCTTGGGCAGCTGCCGAGGGCTCTGTCATGGATGAAAATCCTTCTGGGCCTCCTTCTCTGGTGCTCTTCTAATGAATACCTGGTGCCTGCCAGTGTCATTGCCTAGCATGCTCTGAATGACACTCATGTCTAGAGCTAGCTGAAATAACAAGGCAGCAAGTGGGATATAAGACATGCTTGGACTGCCTACTACCCAGTTCAATGAGGGAAGCCACTGCCAACATGGTGGACATACCAAGGGGCTCTCAAACTTTGTGGGGAGGCATACCTTAGTTCTAGAATACCTTTGTATACCTTAGTTCTAGAATACCCATCCCAGGAAGCCTCAAGTGGCACTAGCACTTTCATTTTTCAAACCACAGATTTATGCTTTAAAAAATGGCCTCCAAGGTCATCTGTGGGTGCTGTTGTTCTGTTGCTGTTCCCCACTCCTAATTTTATTTGATTTTAGATGTTGTTTTCAGTTATTTTTTTGTACTCTGGCACGTACTGTGGCACATACTCTGATGTTAGTTTGGGACCCAGCATTTAAACTTTTTTTTTTTCCTCAGGCCTTTAAAATTTGAATTTGTATTCCTTGGTGATTGACTTTTATGCTGTTGTTCCTATTTTCTACATTTAGATGGTACTGTTTGAATGTATTATTGCTTTTATTTTTGTAAGCATCTCCTGGAAAAAGACTTTTTGAGGTGTCAGATGGAAAAAGTTTAAAAATTAAATAAAAATAGCTACTAAATAGAACTGTTGTTTTCTAAGATAGTGCTGTTTTTTTTTAAAGTGTAAATCACTTTGCATACGTTTTCACTGAAAAGTGATAAATACAATTTTGGGAATGAATAATAATTCTAAACAATGTTGCAATTTATGCTATGTATTTTCAAAAGAAATGTTGAACTATCAGTACTTGTGGTAGGTTCAGTTTAGTGATAAACTTTAATCTCTGTATTAATCTACCTTGAAGAATTTGTGGTGAAAGTTTGAGTGTAAACTTTTTAAATAAATGGATCAATAAATATAATTCTTCTGTTCTTTTAGAATTCTTTTTGGATTTTTGATGGTGACGGGGTCTTTGTGTATAGACTCCTGTTGCTCACAGGAGTCCAGCTTACCTACCCGATTCTCTTGAGGAAAGGAAGATCTACACAGAAGCATTGCTTCTATCATTATTATCCTTCTTATTTTGTTTGAATGGACCTTTATTTAATCATTTTCACCACATTTGATCTGCCACTTGGAAAACTGCAAGTCCCTTTATAAGCACATCATAACGGTAAGGGAAACCCTGGAACATGTATAATGTTCTTAGGACCAGATTTTGATATTTAAAGGGCTTCCCTTTGGGCAAGTCTATAATGAGCCAGGTCAAAATAGGAATGTGGGGAGGTGGGTGGATTCTGGCCTCAGCACCATCTCAGCTTTGGCCAGCTATCCAGATATTTGTGCTGGGCTGTATCCAGTGACTGCATGAGTGGAAGGCATTTGTGCAATCAGTCTTTCTCCTCCCCTTGCATCACCCAAGGTCCTCCTCCAGATAATCAGAGAGCTTTCCTGAGCAGTGGAGATGGCCTTATTGGGCTTCAGTGCAAGGTGGTAGAAAATTGCTCTAAATTGTTCCCAGACTTTTTTTGCTCCAATCCCATGAATGTTAGCTAGGATTATGTTGCCTAATTCCTATTTTACCCCCAAGGAGGGTTAAAAGATCAGCTGATAATAAATTATTGGAATTATGGTCCATCGGATTGAATACTAATAATTCTGCATGTGATAAATAGTCAAAAAAGAAAACAGCTCTGGGGAGACAGGTTGCATCTGTGGAAGGAGCTGAAGGCAATGGGGCAATGGCGAAAGGGACGGGCCCAAAAATAGACCAACAAGGCGACAAAATGTCAATATATTGTAACTGTAATTCTTACTGCTAGTAAGAGATGCATTTCATCCTTTTAAAATGGGAGGGGGAGTCACAATGCCAGGAAACCACCAAAAATGTGAGGGTTGTGGGAAAGGGAAGGAAATCAAGGGAGTTGGATTCGACCATTTGGGGAAACCCAGTGGGCTGGATCTAGCTCAAGGGGCAGAAGTTATCATCCCTGCTCTAAATTCTGCTGTAGGACATGTAGTGCAACTGTAAGCCTGTTTACTCAGAAGTAAGTCCAGGTGCATTGCAGAGGCTGTGGGGGGAGGGGGTATGCATTGCTTACTCTGATTTAAATTATAGTAATTATTTCTAAATTTGCTTCTGTGCATATACATTAGCATAAGCAATTTTATGAAAATCTGTGTCTTTGTGATTCTGATAGGAGCTAACTTAGATGGCTTTACAAGTGGATTAGATAGATTTATCCTCCATGCATTCATCTAGAAAAGTAGCTGTTTGGAACCACTCAGTTGACTGTGCACTAGTTCACACAATGCAAGGGTGGTGAAAGCTACCATGCCATCTTGACTACCCTGCACATGTCATTCTCATGAAGACCATGTTACATAATTATCTGCATCAGTTACAGCTTGTTTTGATGCCCAGACCCGATAAGGGTATGTGGTTGTGGCGGTTAACAAACTAGCCCAAATTCCCTTGCTGTCTGATCCACGTTGGACATCACAACAAGCCACATTGGAGAAGGGTAGTCATGTTAGTCTGATGGCACACAACCAGTATGTACAAATCACTGTAGCATATGACCCATCCTGCAATTGTGTGGAAATTCAGTTCTATTGCTCTGAATATCAGCTGCTAGGCAACAACCATGGAAGGGAACACTTGTACCAATTCTCTGCTTGGCACAGTGATGTTGTTAGATAATTTCAGACTGTAGACTTAATTGTCATACATCTCTTTTCTAGAGTCAGTAGTCTTCCCTGGAGTCTTACATGGTGCCTCATTTTAATGGTACACTTCAAAATGTGGTGAAGCAGCCCTGCTGCTTTTGGGTTCCCTTCCTGATCATTCAGTTGAACTTTGATAGCACCAGGGCCTGCTTGTGGGCTTCCCTGAGGTATCTGGGTGGCCAATGTTGGAAACAAAGTGCTGGTAGGTAGACCCTTGGTCTGATCCATCAGTACTTTCCTTATACTCAAGTACACAATTCCTGGTGCATCTGGCTGTATGCTAGACTAAACTGACTTTTGTATGATACATCTGGCCTGTTCCCATGGTCTTAAATTGTGAATGCTGTCTATTTTCAGGAAAGAAAAGGCAAAAAATTAAAGCACACAAACAAAATCTTTCCTTTATTCAGAGCCTAGAACCTCTTGACATCCCTTTCTTGAAATCTTACTGAGGTAATTTATTTAATAGTCCCATCCTGTTATCTTGATACATCTGCAGTTTCAGTTGGCAAATAAGTGATTTCTTTCTTCCTATTTAGAAGTTGTGCTGATCCAAACAACTGCAAAATGGGAGGTTGCCTTTAGTGTAAGGAGGTAGATGCTTTCCAATAATGCAGCTCTGCAGGGTACTTTGGGTTCTTTCTTTTGAATGAATGATAAACTGTATATGAATAAGTTACTGTGTTGACTGGAAAGAATGCTCTTAGCAGATGTACTTTCCAGAGAATTCTGCATAATAGTATGTGTATAAATGTACACGCTTCTGAAACAACTTTAAGTTGTTGTACATATAAGCAGAGATAGTACCTGTTAATAGTATTGTTACATCACCCAGGAAGGAAATAAATGGCTGATTGGTGCCATTACAGTTTTGTGAGCCTTTGCAGTTGCTCAGCATTTTAGATTCGAGCTGAAATTTTACAGGGAAAATATTAAAAAGTCGAGTAATAGGAATTTAAAAACTTCCTAAAGCAACTGGGGGGTTATGGCCATGTGCATTCTGTCACATATAATAATCTCCTGTCACCATGTTAACTTCAGTTATCTGAAAGACACCTTCATATTTTACACTGTACAGTTTTGCTTACATATGTAATACTCTCATCTCCATAAAAAGAAATATTAAAATCCTTCTGATAACGTGCTGCGATACAGCCATTAATTCATGCTTCAGTGGCACTGGAGCACCTTGGAATTATGCATCACATCCAGAGCGGCACTTAAAGGTGGCTGCATGAATAATGCGCTTGCAAACAATCAGCCTGTAAACACAGAGCAATTTGGATGGCTTATAAATTGGGCTGTGATATTCTAATGCCATCATAGGCCCAGTCACCCTTTGTTTCTGCCCCTTAATTGCCAGAGTAGCCAACATTACGTTAATGCCCTTTCATTAATTCACCTGTAAATTGGCACACTCTCTTTGTCAGCTTTGATGGATGTGCTGCTCATAAAAGGGAGAAATAGAGAGATCTGCCCGAAGCGAATTTTCTCACATCCTTCCCCCTCCCCCTCATTTCCCCAAACCACATGTAGACCACAGTTTGCTTTGCCATTTGCACTTTTCACACGTGATTGCACAGATGCACTTTTCCTCCCATTCCAGATTTTTTTTAAAAAAATTGCTTTGGAAAAGAGACTGTAGAGTTGTGGGCAGAGTCAAGCTGCCTTCCCCTCAGTTTTGCTCACAGGACTTTGACCAATGGCCCTTGTATATTTCAGCACCTGTATTCCAAAAGCTCACTGCAACCTTAAAGAGAATGTGGTGTTCCAGTCCCCCCTCCTTCTTCCCCATCCTTCCAATCATAAACTGTCCTCTTCTCCTTCCTCATTTCCTCATCCACTCATGCGTACACAAGCAAAAATACACAGAGGATGTATAGCCTGTCATTTCACATGCTGGCAAGGGTCCATTTTGGATCATTGATGAGAGATTGTAAAAAATTGTGTTGCCTTGACACATCTTTAGCCTAAAGAGCATGCCCCTTCTTGGTTTTTAAAATTGAGCTGGTTGGCTGTTACAGAGAAAATTAATCCAGTGTGCGATTGAGGCAGGAATGGGGGTGGATTCTTGGGCACCAATGCTTGGCAAAAGTATGGGGAAATAAAACTGATATCTAGTGTGGCGTAGTGGCTTGAGTGTTGGACCAGGGCTCTGGATATCTGGGTTCAATCCCCACTCAGTCATGAAACTCACTGGGTGGCTTTGGGCCAGTCACTAACTTTCAGCCTAATTTAGTTTGCAGGGTTTTTCTAAGGATAAAATGGAGAGAAGGAGGGCCATGCCAGCTGTCCTGGGTGCCTTGTGAGAGTAAACACGCAATAACTAAAAAAAAATGCCCCATGTTCATCTATGCAATGCCAGAAATCATGCAAGTTTATCTGACACCACCGTGACTGTGTTTTAGAGGGTATGCTTGTGCAAGCATGTGAGGGTCTGCCATGTAATGCTAGACATGTTTTCAAAACCCCACTATACTGAAATGCCTAAGTGGCTGCAGAATTGCTAATTTAAGTTTTTGCCTTTATGTTTCTGTTTTGGATGCCTCTGTCCCCCTCCACCCCATGATTCTCCATTTTTTCTTTATTTTTGCTTTTAAGTTATTTTGCTTGTATTGTTATTATAAGCCACTTTGGTGACATGAAATTGAAAGGTGAAGAATAAATATTTAGAAGAAATAAATCCAATGAGTAGCAGTTTCCTGAGTTGGAAGTATTCTTTCCTAATTGAAAGGGCACATCTGAAGCATCGACTTTATCTTGAGGCACTTTCTTTCATTTAAATGAAACAGATGTCATAACACTTGGAAGGAATGACAAATCACCACTTAGTTTTCAATAATTTGGATTAGCCCAACCTGTTAATTTTATTGAATTCTGGCTCACTTCTGTTTTTGTTTTTTAAAAATGAAACACAACCTGATATTTGCCAGCTCTGGCCAAGTTGAATGTTTATCAGGAAACTGCCAAGCTCACAGTGGCTCTGCCAATTTGAGGTTAAAAGAGGTCACACTGCCAGAAGACCAGAAACCTGTTGATTTCAATTACTTTTGTCACAGAATCTTAAGGACATGAGATGATTCAGGGTTGCATCAGTTTGTAGAGATGGTTAGCATGTGAGGAAAAACAAAATGTATGTGTCATTTCAATGGCTCCAAGCCGCCCTATGGCTCCAAGCCACTTGTGCTCCCCCCCACCCCATGCGTGTGTGTGTGTGTGTGTGTATAACTGGGCCAAGAGCTCTTAGCTTTTTGGCTTTGCTTTTCTGTTGGCTGATTACATGTTCATGGGTATTGGAACAAACCCTAAAAATATAGGGATAACGCTCACATTTCCAGAAACTGAAAGCAGAGCACAGAAATCCTCCAAGCCTCTGTGTATCACAAACCAGTTTATTGTGATTAATGACCCCTTGATTTAACACCCCTGTGTTTCTTTTTCCTCATTCCTTTTCCTTGCCTGATTTCCCCCCACCCATCTTTTTCATTTGTTCCATGCAGTGGGAAGAAGTCAGTGGCTATGATGAGAACCTCAACACAATCCGCACTTATCAAGTCTGCAACGTCTTTGAGCCCAACCAGAATAATTGGCTCCTCACCACATTTATCAACCGACGGGGTGCACACCGCATTTACACGGAGATGCGCTTCACTGTGCGGGACTGTAGCAGCCTTCCCAATGTCCCTGGTTCTTGCAAGGAGACCTTTAACCTGTATTACTATGAGACAGACTCTGTCATTGCCACCAAGAAGTCAGCCTTCTGGACAGAAGCCCCCTACCTCAAGGTGGACACCATTGCTGCAGATGAGAGCTTCTCCCAGGTGGACTTTGGTGGCCGGTTGATGAAAGTGAACACTGAGGTGAGGAGCTTTGGGCCCCTCAACCGTAATGGCTTCTATCTGGCCTTTCAGGATTATGGGGCATGCATGTCCCTGCTCTCAGTGAGGGTGTTCTTTAAGAAATGCCCGAGTGTGGTGCAGAATTTTGCCATCTTCCCAGAGACTATGACAGGAGCAGAGAGCACCTCTTTAGTGATTGCACGAGGCACATGCATTCCCAATGCCGAGGAGGTGGATGTGCCCATTAAACTGTACTGCAATGGTGATGGGGAGTGGATGGTTCCCATTGGCCGCTGTACTTGCAAAGCTGGATATGAGCCTGAGAACAATGTGGCCTGCAAAGGTAAGGAGACGTTTTCCTGAGATGCTTGTTTTGGTGGAGAGCTAAAGAACTGTCTAGACATCTTTGAGAGGTAACAGGGCCCAAAGTGCTGTAAAGGGGCTGACTCTAAACCAACTTCTGCTACTATCAGATTAGAAATGTGAACCTGTGTTAATGCCGGTTGGTTGGGATTATTTTACAACAATGGCTGCTAAAGCCTTTGCTCAAAAGTTATTTTCCTCAACCTAAGCCAGGCTGTAAGTATTGTAACAAGTATTGTAACAACCTAACAAGAGTAGAGATGATGCATAGCTGTGGCTTTGACTTCCTAGTGCTGTTGGTGTTGGTTGTTGTCTTAAAACATGGTAAACTGCACATTCTTGTGGATTCAGGGGCAGCATTCAGAAGTATGATTACAACCATGCAAAACTCGACACTGAAACAGCATGATCATGATCCACTGATCATAAACTTGAAACACTATGTCAATGTATTCAAATTAAAATGATAGGGCAAACAAGGGGTAAAGCTGGTGCTGAAATGATTTCTATCTTGTCATACCCATCTGTGTGAAGAGGGTATTCCATACTTATTTATTTTATTTATTTATTTAGGAAACTTCTATGCCGCCCCATTCTCCGAAGCCTTGGGGTGGCTCACAAACATAATCTTCCTTAAAATAATATAAATTAACAGTACTTAGGGCACCACATCTAAGCAAACTATTGCCCTTGTAGTCATATAGTGCGCCTGAAGCACTTGGAGAAGAGCCTTCTCTGATGATCTTAGGACACAAGCAAGCTGTTGCAGTAAGACATGCTCCTGCAGATGATTAGGCTCATCTCTGCCTGCATCCTTCAGTTGTGATTTGTCCTGGATGTGAACTTTATGCAGTGTGGTTTTCAGAATGGAAAATCCCATTCATTAGATTTATCATGGTCCTGAATCTTTTGCTACAGTGCTTTAGAATTTCAGTAATCTATACTCCAGTAGTCTCCAAGTAAGATTATTCTAGTGTACAATATATGGGGCTGCCCTTGAAGTCTGATCAGAACCTTCAGCATATGCAAAATTCAGCAGCCAGGCTAGTAACTGGGACCAGAAGATCTTGACATATAACATCTGTTCTGGCCCATTTGCATTGGCTCTTTGGCTTTTGAGTCCACTTAAGGCGCTGTGACTTATAAAGCCTTATATGACTTGGGGCCACAATATCTGTTGGAGCAGCTTTTCTGACCTCAATCTGCCTGGAAACTACACTGACTATCTGAGGTCTTCCTCTGAGCTCCATCTCTGAGGAAGGTTCATAAAGTGGCTACACGGAAGAGGGCCTACTCAGTGATGCCTACCCTATTTGGAATGATCTCCCTGAGGCCCATCTGGTGCCAATTCTGTTAAGCTTTTGGTACCAGATTAAGCCTGCCCTCTGTGGCAAGGTGTTTAACACTTTTTAATGGCATATGGAGGGCTTCTGTCAGCTGTTTCTTCTTCTTAAGAAGTCAGGCTGCATCAAATGGTTTTAACTTCTACTTTAAATGTTGTATTGAATGCTTTATACTTTTAATGGGTTTATTTGTGTTGGTATTTTTATTCTACTCCACTGCTTTATAAGAATTCTTGTTAACTTCCAAGAGATCTTTGACCATTGGGCATTATAAACATGATATAAATAAGAATTATGATGCAACAGGAATGCAGACTCTCAGGCCCAGAGACCAAATCTGGCATACCAAATTGCCCTTCCAGGTTTCCCTGACAGGCCTCATTCCCTTTCTCTGGCTTCACCCTCATTCCCTGAGCCACTAATCCTTTGGTTTCCTGACTTGTGTGCAGTTTTCCCCCAGTCTAAAAAGCTTAAATGCTTCTCCTGAGGCTTAGCTACTTGCAGTAAGAGGTTTGCACTAAAAGAAAGTGCTTTTGGTCTCTGGCCATTCCTCTGACAGCTTCTCCAAAATGGAATTTGGCCCTCAAAATGACAGAAGTATTGCATCTCTGAATAGCTCCAGTGCCCCGTGGATAACAAAAACCCATGATTGTGAATGGCCAGTACATTAGGTGGAAATCTGCATTCCCATTTGTAGGCTACCATTGCTTCTCTTGAAGTCTAATATTGTTCACACTGCTTTTCATATCTGTTTGGTAAATGCTTGCAGGAGGGAAGGAGGCAAGTTTTATTGTCACCGGCGCTTAAGGAAAAACTTTTGATGGAACAAATGGGACCATGGCAAATAATTGTGACTACAGAGCTCTCTCTCTGAGTTTCCATAAGGTTCAAGTTTAGCCTCAGCTCAGATCCACACAGAGGGAATTTAGCTCAGCTGAAATGTCTCAGTCAACTTTTTGACACATCTTTATTGAGTTTCTCACAAAGTCAGAGTCAGGGTGACCCAAGCTGAGCTAACCCAGTGATGCTGTTGTGACATGTGAACATACTGTTGTTATCAAGAAGGGTCACCTGCTGCCTGTTTCACAGACACAGTGATGGGGTGAAGAACTCCATTAGCCACTCTATAGAAATGCTTTCTTGCTCAATGAAAAGCAGAAGAAAACCCCCTCCCCCCTCCCAAGCTCTGAAATTCAGGTACTAAGAACATAAGAAGACCCCTGATGGACCTAGTGTGCAGTTCATGTAATCGGCAACTAGGTTTATGTGGGGAATCCCACAAGGAGGATGAGAATGCAATCTCACCATTCTGCTGGTGTTCCCTAGCACTTGGCATATGGAGGCATATATACTGCCTTTAATGCTGAAGGTATTATTTAGACGCCAGGACTAATAACCTCCCCCTCCCTTTGTCAAATTCCCTTTTAAAGCTATCCAAATTGGTGACCATCAACAGAATCCTTGGGAAGACCCTAATCTCTAGTATTATGAGAGAATGAGAGAGAGAGAGAGAGAGAGAGAGAGAGAGAGAGAGACCGACCGACCTTTCCCTTTTTTTGTATTATGCATAATTTTGTACATTTCTATC
Organism: Varanus komodoensis; assembly: GCF_004798865.1. Taxonomy (NCBI): domain Eukaryota; kingdom Metazoa; phylum Chordata; class Lepidosauria; order Squamata; family Varanidae; genus Varanus; species Varanus komodoensis. The sequence goes on from NW_025335268.1 coordinate 88,668,946, forward strand.
ATATCCTCCACACATACACTTACTTGGCTTTTTAACAAGCTAAATAGTTCCAGATTGTATAGCCTCCCTTTTTTCCTTTCTGTTGGCCTTTTCTCCAACTTGTCAGACACAGTGTGGTATAGTCCCCTTTAATCATCATCATCATCTTTATTATTTACTTTATTACAAAGTAAAACATTAAAATGCAATACAGAAATATTGGGAAATATAGGTAAGTGCCAATAACCTATAACTCCCCAGAGTGAGATCTAAATTGTATGCCGTATGCAATGTCCCCATTCCAAGTGATAAACACTTCAACACAATATATTAATGCTAGTATTAGACCAGTATGCATATCAACCATATTGGATAAATAGTATAACTCCCCAGACTTTGTTGCATCCAGTACGTAGGTCCACACTCTTTCAACATCCTTTGAATACCTATTGTGGCCTCAATGGATTTAACAACACTATATGTAAATATTGGATTAGTGTCAGACAATAATATATAGATGTAGTCCCCTTATAAATGGTATGTACATTGGCTAAACTGAAATTAGTGGGGGTGTGCTACTGATTTGAACGGAACAGCCTTTGCCCTTCTGTAGGAGCTGAGTTGGATGCTGCTTGGAGAGTTAGCATCTCCAGACTGGACAGACATTTGAGACGGGTTAGATAAACTCTGTTGGAAATGCACACCCTCTCCTGTTTCTTCCATTGGTGATGAAGGTGCTTTACAGAGCTGGGAAGATGATAAGGCATGGGCCATGCATTGGGGAAGAGGTCTGCATCTAAGTAATATGACATAGACTAGATTCTGTAGGTATAAGGCCACTTGCTGGGGATCTTTCCTTGTGGAATGAGTGCAGTGGAAGGAGAAGACTTTCTGTCATGATGTCATGCCTATAATGCTGGCTTCACAGAATGTTTGCTGCATTTGCAGTGAAACCCTGAGAGCACTGCCTGCAAATGTTTAGTAAATACATCAAGTAGCAAAAGACTCTTAGATGCAATGCATTGTGTAAAAAGTGTCTGACCTTATTTTATTGTTCACACTTCTACATTTTCTCTAAAACATTCTCTCTCCTGCCAACACAGTCTAATATTAGAAATTATATTGCTTTGCCTTTAGTATGTTTTCTAAAGGATATTTAAGACCTTGTGTTGTTTCTAAAATATAAGCATAGTATCTGAAGAAATTGAATCTAAGGGCTAAAACAGATGTAATGCAGTAACTCCATTACTGTGTTTCCCAATTGTTTTTAAATTGGTGTGTGTCCAAATGCATTTCTACATGAGCATATCGTATACTCATTCTGTATTCACAGGTTCTTAGATGAAGTTTGTTTTTGTTTAGCTTGTTTAACAGTATTTAAAATGAGGGAAATATGAAATTTAGTTGTGAAATGAAAGGAAAAGCATTTTCCTCTTGTATGGTTGTGCTATTCTGTGAAACTACAGAGCCACCTAGAGGTTATATAGCAGAAAAGCAGATTTCAATTCTGTAATGAAACTGAAGTAGATCCAGAGGATTAACAGCTGATTGACAGTCCTGTGTAGAAAAGCGCCAAGTTTAGGAACAGAGGATCAGTGGGAGAGTATGAAAGCATCCAGAGGAGAGTTTTGTTCTCTCATTCCTCTGCTTTATTCATGCAAAGTGGGTCTAAACTTTATCTTCCATTATTAACCCTTCCATGTTTCTCACCATTTCTACTCTCTTTTTCTAAGACCATAGAAACCCCACTAAAGAGAGAAAGGCAGAACACTTGAACAGTGTCTTTTGGCTGGCAGTTCTACAAGCTGCCTTGCTGGAAGCTCCCCAGTTTAATTATTTTTTTCTACCTGTACTGTTTCTTAGATATAAATTGACGCCCCCCCCCCCACACCAGCTTCTGAAGTCATAGGAACATGAAACTGGCATTGATCATCTATGGGTGAGGATGGATGGGTGGGAATCCAGTAATGACAGAGCTTGCTGTATTTTTATGAGGCACAATGAAAGGCAGGTAGGAACTAGAGTGACTTAGACCAGGGAAATGGCAGGGGAGAAAGTTCTGCACCCCCTCATCTAGTGCTACTAGTTCAGTTGTTGCAAACCACCCAGAGAAATTTGGCTATTAGATAGTAAATAAAAGTAACACTTTGAGCTCCCTGCAGCTGTTTAATAGCTCATTAAAACAAAGGCACAAACAAGGCCATAAACAAGGACATCTGACTACAGAACTTTCATGCTAGGTTTATTCTGGCCTCTGTTGCAGTCCAACAGATGTCCCTGGAGGGCTGATTACCTCCGAAGACATAAGAAGGGCCAAGCTGGATCAAATCAGTGGTCCATCCAGTCCAGCACTCTGTTGACACAGTGGCCAGCCAGCTGCCTGCAGGATCCCATAAGCAGGATATGAGTACAATAGAGAGCTCTTGCCCAGATTCCCTGGCAACTCTGCGTATAGGCACGGTGTTTCTAATACTGGAGGTAGCAGGTAACCCTAGTAGCCTTGGATATTCTTTGCCTACATGCATTTGTCTGATCCCCCTTTAAGCACCCCCCTTTAAGCACATCATTATATCTAATGGTAGTGAATTTCATAGTTTAATTATGAGCTGTGTGAAGAAGTTCTTCCCTTTATCCTTTCTGAATCTCCCACCAATCAGTTTCATGAGATGACCTCAGGTTCTAGTATTTCGGGAACGGAGAAATGTCTCCTTTCTACATTATCCACATCATGCATAATTCTGCTACCCATCCCTGTTGATTGTCCCCAGCATTTGGTCACAAGAGAACTAAATGGATCATGTCATATGGCTCCCCACATTCCCCAAGGATGGCATTTTCCCCCCTGTTGCAGTATATCTAGCTGGGCTGAGAGGGAAATAGAGGCTGTTTTCAATGCTGAAGCACCATCAGTGTTTATTGGCTTTAATAACCGAAGTTCAAGATCTCTAGCAAGATCTAGCACTGAAATAAGAATGGGAAGATAGCCATGATAGCTTGCCACATATCCGGTGCAATATAATACAGCCTTAATAGACAAAATAGATAATTAATGACCATATCATACTCACCATCTAGTGATATCATGAACAAATGCTTACATAAATTGAAAACAAATTATAACATACAATGATTAAATATGAACAATTATGAGGAGTTAAGCTGATGGAGGGAAAGGAAGTGGAAGGACTTTTATTCTTAGGAAATGTTAGAGTTGAGCCTAGGGTTTTGAAAATTGGCTTTAATTAGCTTCCATCTGCACGAAATGGAATGATCTGAGCCTCTGAAAGCCTCTGAAGTTAAAATGGTAGCTAAATGTGCTTCAGTTTTGGCTTTAGGAATTTGCAACTGGAAGCAAGAACAATGCTGAAGGAAAGAATGTTGATTTTGAAATGGTCCTCTGTTCCTCACTTGCTAGCAGGTAGGCTCTTGCATGCCTTCAAAAAGCTTCCCCATGAGACTCCCTCTGACATTCAGCATTTTGACATAGCTCATTGGTAGAGCACGTGTTCTGGGTGCAGAAGGTCCCAGGCTGAATTCCCAGCATGTCTAAGAAGGGCTGGCAGACACCCTGGAGAGCTGCTTCCAGTCAGTGTCAACAGTACTGCACTCCATGGAGCAAAGGTCTGACTTACAGAAGGCAGCTTCCAATCCTTTTACTTATTGTTGTGTTCATTAAATAATGAAAGGGACAGGTAAACCTGGCAAATGCTGCAAAACAAGTGGACTTTGCTTTTCTCATGTCCAAAGAAAGACACACAGAGAGTGGCCTCTTGAGTTCATAGCCTGCCCTTACAATTCCTGGTTGTTCCCTGCCCACGGGGAACAAAAACCTTATCAAAATAATGTTGACCCTGACAAGCGCCAGCAGAAAATGGAGATGAAGTCGTCGGTTGCACTGGCTAGAGAAGAGGGGAACTGGCACCCTGAAGTGGGTGGTGGTGGTCAGCAGGACTAGTCCAGCCATGGGAGATGGTGGTCAGGATTCTGGCAGTTTCAGGAGCTGCTGCTAGTTGACTGGGGATGCAAACATTTGGCCCAAGGCCATATGCAATGCTGGCTCAGCTGTTAAGATGTCAGAGGCTCCACACTCAGGTGCCCACATACAGGAAGATGCGCACACACAGATGCAAATACAGGCAGTCATGATGCAGGTCACTCTTAGGGCTGCTGGGGGAATGTGTCCTCTATGGGATCTCTGGAGGAGGGAGCACAGGCAGTTGGGAAGTTTGCACTGGAGGCATTTGGCAGTGGTTGAGGCATCCAGGCATCCTTGGGCAACACAGTAAAAGCCCTTCTTTCATTCTTTCAACACTTGCCTCTTTTGCATTTCCTTCTTGCATTTCCCATTGTTTGAGAATCCCTGATTAAACAGAGGTAGTGGTCAGGGACACACAATGGAGTCCCTCATGTTTGGGATGCCCACTTTATTCAGCCCATGGTGGCTTAGTTGTCCGAGAAGGTGCATCATATGTTACATGGCTTTTGGCTCATATACCAAGAAGTAAGGCCTGGTGATGTGAACTGATTTGCTACTCTTCTCCTTGGATAGTGTCTGTGAAGATAGTTTTAAAGTTCTTTCTTTGGTGCAAGCCTGAACACTGTCCCAGAGATTGTCAGTTTATCTTTCTCTCGCTCTTTTCTGACTCACATACCACTTTCTTCTTTTGCTTGCACTCCATGAATCTTTGGAATTTGCATGAGCTTATGAGCCTGTCACAATGTAGTGGAACAAAAGCATTGTGAAGCAAGAGATTACATAGTACCCATGAAGCAAGGTGAGCAGTATGGCTTCTAAACTCTGGTGCTTTTGTTTTCCTACAAACAGAAATAGTAATGGGATGAGTTAGGGATCAGTGAGAATTTCATTCCTTTCATGTTTTGTTCTGTTTTTTAAAAATAAGAACATATCAGAGCTTGCATGTTTCTTTCTCAACAGGATGGAAAGAGCGCGCGTGCGCGCGCGCGTGTGTGTGTTAGATTAAGTGTGGGAGAAAATGAAACTGACAGAGTAGTCCATCCAGGCAGAGAGGGTTGAGTGCATAACTCTTGAAGGTCTTGAACCCTTGTGTATTCAGCCGGGCCAGATTCATCCATCCCTACATGAAGTACCTGGTGAATACAGACAGCTATGTTAATAAGCCTGAGATGCACATGAAATGACCTCAGCTGCCCTCAAAAAGAAAACCAATTTTGGGAGTGCCTCATAGCACAGCCTGCACATGTGGCCTCACCGGTGTTGATGCTCTTCCATCATAAGGCTGAGGATTTTCCTTTCCTGCTTGGAAACCCATTGCCCATTCAGCCCTGTCTCGATTGTTTGTCAGCACCAGTGTGTACAGGCTACAGTAAAGAAAAATCAAATGTTGGAAGGCCATGCAACAGCTGCCTCACGAACACAAAACTCTCCAAAGTGATATTTGTGATTTGCTGGCTTCAAAGGATTGTGCGTGGCTGCCTTGGCTGGCTGGGCCTCTTTCATCTTTCTCATTATTTCCTGAGCGAAGCTGCAGGAATCAGAACAAGGCTTGATTGGTTCTGATTTAAATGGAACTCCAGGAACGACACTGCGATTCTTTCTCTTAATTGGAACTTTTCTCTCTCTCGTTTTGGGCTTTGCCATGCGTGCTGTCAATTTGATACCGCCTGCTGGAATCCTCAGAGGGGCTGGATTTATAAATATGGAAATTATGTGATTTCTTCTTTTCTGTTACTGCTTTCTGAATGTATATTAATGTTACTCAATTTTTTTTAATGCCTAGTGGCTTTACTTACATTTTCTCTCCTTTGAAGTAATGTTACAGTTTAATGGGTTCAGTCCAGATTTGCTAGTAGACAAGGCAAATGTGTATTTTGGCACTCTGTATATGGTAACACTCAGATATTACAGCTTTCAAATAGTAATTTTCAGAATGTTACTACTGGCCTGCTAATATCTTAATTTTACATAAAAAGTAATTCCCAAAAGTTCTGATTCCTTGCGAACCATCTCTGTCTCTCTTCTAAATATTTCTGGATCACTTGGTTGCAGAAACTTTCACAATTTCCCATGAAAAGCATTTCAAATGCTTGAAATATATCAATCAATTTAACAACACTAGAAGTATCTTTGAATTGTTTACACTGCTTGTTTACACTGTCTAGAATCACTGATAGTACACAGATTGGGAATCAGCAATTTCAGATTTAATTTTTGAGCCTTATAAATCTATTAGGATATTATGTATTGCTTTGCAGGCCTTAAAATATTTCAGAAAAATAGATTCAGCAGACTGCAACATGAACTAAATTAACAAGAACATTTAATACTTCGATGTTTAAACCACCTGAATAGAAGGGCAGATTTTCTTCCACCGTATAGCTTTCCCTTTTTCAGTTAACAGCAGAGTTCCTTGGCTAAATCTCCACAAATCATATTAGATCCAAGTGTAAGTCTTATTTTGTTCTGATCAGAAGGGGTGTGGGTTGTTACCTTATACATAAGATTGCAGTATGACATTCAGTCACTAGAGGTCTCTGTGTGCTCTGTGGAGGTAAACCGAGGGTGTGTCCTCTGTAGACAAAGAAGAAACAGCCGGGGCTCAAGGAGTGTGGAGCCTTTTTGTTTTACAGGTAAATCTGATTATCCAAGACTTTCCTGGCTTACACAATGATCAGTCCAAGATTTGCATCTCTAAAATATACTGGATGATACATTCTTTTCTAAATGGAAGCACAGCAGAATCATAACAGAACATCAGGAATCTGTGTTTCCATTTGGTATGAGATGGGAGATATTTTGTATATTTCATTATATAATCAGTATTCCAAACAAGAGCAAGTCACTGGACACATATACATTTCAAGGATCTCAAGTGTGAAAATACTATCTTCTTACAAGATTTGTATTTCACAAAATACCTTACTTACTCCAGTTCATCCTTTGTCTGTCTGCAGATATCAGTGACTACACAGCCTCAGCACACTTCTTCCAGGGACACTATTACCCATCACTGCACTTTTTCAGAAAACTAATGACAATTGCACCAGCTTAAACCAGGGCAAAAGGTTTTTCTAAAAACACATAATAGTAAACAGGGTTAAAGGGCTCATCTTGGACAATTACCATTTTTCCATATAAACTCTGTGAGAAGTATGCCATTTATCTAAAGCTGACTGTTATAGGTGTAAAAGGTTACTCCTTTGAGGTAGGGACATGGAATGATTTTTTAAAAAATATGGATCAGAATGGCTAAACGTTTTGAGAATGGCAACACAATTTTGCAAATGTTAGTAAATAATTACTTTCAAATATGTAGACTCCAAACTCTGTTTCTCTGCATTATATCTACATGGCAATATGACATTTGGATTCATCCAATCGGTGGGGGATGCTAGACTGAGGGTGCAGGACAGGATGGCAGAGGTGGAGCCAAAGGATCGTGGGAGGCAGATCAGACTTTGAATCCCAACAGCCAGCAACCCATACTATAGAAAGTAAGAGCTGAGGCACATGAATGTTAAGACTATACATGCAAAGGAGATGGGGATGGGGGTCACAACCCCAACCATACCTAGGACCCCCATTATCTTGCTCCAGAAACAACTCCATTCCACAGGATCATAAGTGAATTCTCTCCCTCCCTTTCCCTGTGTCACACAACCCCACAAAATCCAGATGTTGCCCCTGCTAATAATAATCTCAGAAGTTGGCCCCGTGGCCAGCAGCAGCTCAAGTCCATGATGGTCCTGGAGTAACTATCTGTAGCGGGTCTTCTCCTTTGCCCCCAAAACCAGACTTACACAACTCACACACAGCCAGGAGCATATTATGAGAATACACAAACATTTTTCACTACAATCTTCCATGCTTCCTTGGAAGCAAAATTCAGAAGACTGATCTCCTATGGGTAATAGCCTCTGGCCAGTGAGATTCTCAGCAAGAGAGGAAAAGGCACTCTGCCACTGTTCCTGAGTTTGCCCTGGCCTCCACGCATGCCAACTGCCCCACCAGTGCCCAAGTCAGTGAAGGCAATGAAGAGCAGGTGGCTCAGCAAAGTGTTGCTGTTTTGAAATAAGGCAGGTACTTCAGGCCTAGTGCCTGAAGAAAGGATCTGCCACTGCATCCAGTCCACTTTGCTTTGCTCCTTATCTTTCTGCCTTGGCTGACCTTAATAGAACCAAAGTGCTTGCATTGATATGCATTGAAAATTAAAAAGCAAAAGTAGCCAATTCAAGCACCTAAGAAGAACAATGCTGGATCAGACCAAAGGTCTTTACAGGCCATCATTCTGTTCCCATTGTTATCAGCCAAAGGCTAACGGGAAACCACAAATAGATTATAAGTGCAACAGGACCCTCCTGCTCTTGTTCCTGAGGATTTGGTATTCAGGAGCATGCATGCTGCCTTAGAGGCTGAAGGTAATCTATAGCTATCATGACCAGTAGCCATTGACAGCCTATGAAGTTAGCTTATCCCCTTTTATAGCTGTCCATACTGGTGGCCCTCACTTCATATTGTGGCAGCAGATTCCATAATTTAACTGTCCACTGTGTGAAGAAATACTTAAAAAAACTTTTGTCCCCAATTTTTCACCATTTAGTTTTTTCAACATTTAGTTCCAGTATTAAGAAACAAGAAAAAACATCTTCCCATCTACTTTCTCCATACACTACTTTGACTTTTATTCACCTTTACCATGTGCCTCTTTTCTGAGCAAAAAAGCTCCAATGTTGCAACTTTTCCTCACATTAGAGTTTCTGCAGCTCCTTGATCACTGTGGTTACCCTTTCCTGCACCTTTCTCTCCCTTTTCCTTTGCACAAATGTGGTTGCACCATAGATCTGTATAAAATCAGTGCAGTATTGGCATGAGAAGAGCAATACCCAGGGCAGAGCAGTACCTTCAGCACAATCATCTATAACGTCACAAACAATGCACATTCAAGTTTCAGGCTGGATGGTATGAACACATGGTGGAAAGAAGACTAAAGAAGAAAAAACTGCAAAAATTGTAACTACAAGGTCTGCATTTAGGCTCAGTCTCAAAATGATTGGCTGAATTAATCTCTGCTGAGGTATTAGGTTACACCCAAGGATACTGGGAGGGAGAAGAAGTGGCTTGCTCTCTTAAAGTATATTATTTATTCAAATTTAGCAAAATACACAGGTTTCAAGTTAGACAAAGAGAAGAAATGAAAAGTAACACGACAGTCCGTATATTAGCGAAGCCAGAGCTTAATCCTGGGTGATTTACTTTTGGGGGGAGGGGAGAGAAACAGAGTTAATTAAAGCCAAACTGTGTGGTTTTCCCTGGTGTTTAAGGGAACAAGATCCTCTGTTTCCTTTCCTGTCTAAGTTCTTTTGACAACACACAGGGTCCTTGTATTACAAGAATACAGAAAATACAAAGTGAAATTAGTTTGAACTTTGTTAGCAAGGCACAACCCTGTATTCAAGATTTGTGATAAAAGTTCTGTGAAATAGTGTATTCATTCCCTTTGTTTTTTCTAAATTATTTATATTTTGTTAGTACATCTGAGATGTATTTATTTATTTACAGATGTATTAATGTAGCATTCTGGGTTGTGCTTTACAGAATATGAGAGAACAATTCCTTGCCCAAAGGAGTTTGTGGTCTAAATGCGTGTGACTCATGGAAGACAACAGGGAAAAGAAGTGGATACAGGGACAAACAAGGAAGCATTATGCTGTAGTTTTAGGTCTTTTGTAAATTATGCTTTTAACCTGCCACTTTACAGGATTTTTCTTGTGAGATTAAGATTACCTTTATCAACACATGTTTTTCCTAGGGTTCTTCCTTTCTCTGCCTTTATATATCTGTCCACTGCACAATCAGTATATGGTGCTATGGTGTAGTGGAACTGCAGAAATACACTAAGGTTTCATCCTACCATTCATGGGTATACCCGACTTTCCTCATTAGAACACTTCTCTGTGCCCCACCAGAATGGTTGCAAAGAATGAGAGAGGCCCTAGAGGGGGAGGGGAATTTGTCAGTAACCACAAAATACTATGAAGTGAGGAATCATCAGCCCAGAGGAAATGCTTCCAGTAGAAGGGCTCTAAGGTGTGTATGCCTAGGTTTAGTTAAAGGCTGAGTCCAGCATGGGAACCAGGGGTTTGTGCCAGAGGCTTCATTTTGAGGAAGGATTTGAGTTAACTAGGGGAGATGGCATCACACTGGTGCACTTCAGGTTCAGAAGCTGTATTGAGTGGTTTCCCAAGGTGGCCAGTCTTTTCTGATATGTCACTGGTCACTGTCTGATTGCAGCTTCTGCCATAGATACTGGAAGTGACAATGTGTAAAAAGGGTACAGATCAATGAGGGACTTGCTGTTTTCAGTTAGACCATTGAAGGCCCAGGGGACACTGATCCAGAATGGATGGGTGGGTAATCTGAGTACCAAAGGTAAAGGTGCATTTAAAAGGTGCCTTCAGATGCCCTTTTAGCATCAGCATGCCCTTTAAACACTTCCTTGCCTTGGCACAGGAGAATTACTTTTTGCTTTATTGTGCCAGGACTTGGATGTGAGTCCAAAGGACTCGCAGTATGAACCGTGGAGGCTTATCCTGCTGTCAGGGAGCATGGTAAGAATCAGCAGCCACAGCAGATGTGTCACACCTTGGATATTTTTCTGGCCAAGAGCTTTTACAGATGAATGGATTGTGTGAGCTGTGCCCAAAAAGCCCTCGCTTTCTTCCTTTGTTAAGGAGAGGGGAACCCACAGCAACCCTCTGAAAGCCAAGGCTGAAAAGGAAGAATTAAGGCATTTATGTAACTTTTTCCTGCCTTTGCAAAAAGCACCTGATGTCATAACATTACTTAGTGAGCAGATTCCCCCCCCACCCAACACACAAACCATTTAGAGACTTTAGAGTCCTGTGCACTAAAATGTTGTTTACCAAAGAGAAGAATAATCGATTGCTTAAACAATATTGCACAAAGCTGCATTAAAAAAAGTAATGTAAGGGACCATTTTATATGACACTTTCTTGATCAGAGGCAAGCTGTTTTCCCCTTGAGCAAATTGTGCTTAGTTGGCTCCTGTGTGAGTTTCCAAGGCAGCCTAGGAATATAAAATTGCAGCATTTGAGTGTACTGAAGTAGATTTCCCCCTTGGTATTAGCCTTTCCCTGCTGACTGATGCGTTTGAGGTGTTGCAGTGGGTTTTCTTCTTATTTTGAGTTAATTGACAACACCCATGGTTTCATCATGATCCTTGCAGACTGTATTTAAAAAGAATAAGCCCCGAGTCTCTAGATCATTCTGGCTAGCAATAATAAATGTCTGTAGGAGAAAGCCAACATACCTGAAACCAAGCGACCCATGAGAAGAAAACCTACATCCATCATTTTATTTGGAAATTATACTCTTTTAAAATCACTTAAGAACATTTTGGCCCATTGGCCACCCTGCAGGGCCAAGAGGAACTCTGATAACTTAATTTGAATATTAAAGGTACCTAAATCAATTCAGTCTTGGCCAGTATCCTGTTTTAAAATTTATAACCACATACCAGTGGGAACAACTGCTTGTGCAATGGGGATTTTGTGGTGCTGTAAGTAACCTTAAACAAGCAGTAATGCTCATATCCAGAATGAGGCAGGTTAGCAGAGCTCCCAAAAGTGACTTTTGCAGATCTGTCCCCATAGGGAAAGTCGCATTTCCATGCATTTCTGTAGTTACATTGAGAACAGAAAAATCCATATTGTATAAGTGGTTGTTGCTCTTGATGCAGAAGAAGCAGCAGGCATACGGTGGTGGTACTGCAGACTTTTCTTGCTCTGTGCTTGCTGGGCTCACTTTCTACATGACTGGCAATAGTGCAGTTTTTTTACCGGAGTGTTCTGGTTTGTCATATTGACTCCTGCATGTTTATTGTGCTTTGCACCCTGATTGTGCTCATCTACTGTCACAGCCTTTCACAACCTGGTGTCTTCCAGATATTTTGCAGTGTAACCTGCATCATCCAGGACCATTGGCTATGTTATCTGTGGCCCATACAAGTAATACAAGTAAATCCTAAGAATGTTTCAGACAGAAAATGGCATGCAATGCATTCCTTCAAGGGTCCTGGGATACTCCTGCCTCCTCATTGCTTTCTGAACTTGCCCAGTGACCTAGATCAGCCCCATAAACATAGAAAAGATGGGGTTTCAGCAGCCCAAGAGCAGTCTTTGAGTCTCCTGCACCTCCCCTGGTGCATGGTCTTGACTGGCTTAACTGTTTTTTGTTTTTCAAAAAGGGTAGTAGAGGGGACATGGGGAATTACAGACTGGTTAGCCTTGTAGGAAAGACAATGAAAAGACTCATAAGAGTGAGAGATCTAGTAACCCAAGATAAGGAAGGGAGGCTGACAGCCACACAACACGGCTTCCACAAAAACAGGTCCTGCCTGACAAACCTTGTGGAATTCTATGACAAGGTTTCGAGATGGCTAGATGGAGGGGATGCAGTGGGTGTGGTTTCCTTGGATTTCAGCAGGGCCTTTGACAAAGTGCCCCATGATATCCTGGTTGAGAAATCGAGTTTAGAGATAGACCAATGCACTGTCCAATGGATTAGGGCATGGTTGACTGACTGAAAGCAGAGGGTAACCATAAGTAGGGAATCATTAGGATGGTGGCCAATGATAAATGGGGTCCCCCAGGGCTCTGTCCTGGACTGATCCTGTTTAATCTTTTCATCAACGACATGGAAGAAGGGATAACCAGTCTGCCAATCAAATTCGCAGACAATACTAAAACGGGGGCAGTGACCACAACTGAGGAGCAGGTAGTCCATATCCAGGATCTGGACAGACTATGGAAGTGGGCAGGGGACAACAGGATGGCATTCATTGTGGATAAGTGCAAGGTATTGCACTTGGGGCATAGGAATGGGTGTCATAAGTAAAAGTTAGGGGACAAGTGGCTGGCGAGCAGCACTTGTGAAAGGGACCTTGGGGTGCTGGTTGACTGCAGGCTAAACATGAGTCAGCAGTGTGACTCGGTGGTCAAGAGGGCAAATACCACCATTGGTTGCATAGCCAGAAGCGTGGCTTCTAGATCGAGAATGATATTACAACCATGTTATACAACTCTGGTGCCCCCGCATTGTGTTCAGTTCTGTGCTCCACATTACAGGAAGGATATAGCCAGGTTAGAGTCAGGGCAGCGTAGGGCCACAAGGGTGGTGGCCTGATTGCAGGGAAAGCTGTATGAGGCAAGACTAAGGGACTTGTGTCTTTTCAATCTGGAGAAGAGGAGACTCCAAGGGGATCTGATGGCGACATATAGCTACATGAGGGGGTGACACACAGAGGTGGGTAGAGACCTGTTCTCCCCTACAGAGGAAGGCAGGACATGCTCCAACGGAGCCAAGCTCAAGCAACCAAGGTTCAATTTGGATGCCAGCAAGTACTTCCTGACAGTATAGAATGGGCTTCCACAGGAGGTGGCTGAAGCCCCATCAGTAAGAGTGTTCAAGGATAGGCTGGACATGCATATGGTAGGCATGTCATGAGTGGAGCTGGGGGTCAGACTAGATGGTCCAGGAGACCCCTTCTGATTTGCTCTGTTTCTGTGTTTCTGGGAAGAAAAAAAAAAAGGAGGCAACATATCTTTGTCCTCCTTCCATCTTCCTTTCACACTTCTGGCAACAGCCCAGCAGGATATAAGGTTTTTTAGAAGCCTCTGAGCAATCCTATAGGATTGTGCCATTAATCAGCGGAACACAGCATTGTTTTGTAAATTGCATGTCTATTTCAAACAGCTCTTGTGAATTTTAGTGAGCATGAGGGAGTAACCGTGAAAATGTATAGGCATGCACCTTCTCAAAACAGGTGATACGGCCTGCATGCATAGCAGCCTGATAACTGGCACAGGCAGCTGGAGGTCCTGGAAGCATCTGGCTTAGTTTGAAGGTGCTGAGATAGAAAATGAATTACTGTTCTGTTGTTACCATGATTAGAAGATGGGAGGGGGATTAGAGCTCTTTCATGTTAAAGTTTAGAGGGGCTTAGGTTGACTTAGGTGGATTTTCCATTTACAGGAAGGCACATACAGGAACACATGTTGGGCTGTATATTTATTTATTTTTGCACTTATATGCCCCTTTCTACTCCTCATGGTCTCTGCTCAGGCAGCGTCTTCTGTTACCAGCAAAGTGTTGTAGTGTGCAAATGAGTGTGTGAGGAAGAAAGTACCTTCTTCCTTGAGACAACCCAGCATCTCTGTTGCTTGCACTAGCAAGCTGGAAATGCAAGCGAGAAGCAGGGCAGGCAGAAACAGCCCATCCTTTTGAGCAGTGGGAGTCCAAATAGTTGGAACTGGTCGATCTGGTTCTCAAATGGTCACACTCTAGGCAGGCTCATCTCAACATCCAGTGGCATTGGGTCAAGGGACTAGTTACAGCCTGGCATGCTTTGGCTTGTTCTTCACTGATCAGTGGCAAACTAAGTTGTGGACAATACTGAGAAATATGTAGATCTGGGCTTGTTTTGATTCTGGGGGAGCAGAACATACCCTCCAATTAGGTTTCATCACCAGGCTGCTTTGCAGATGCTGCTGTTTCTCAACAAGGGCAGACTCCACCTTGTGCATTAAGTCAGCCGATTCAATCCCTCCCTTGTGCAAGCTCCCAAGAGCCACACACCGACTGACATCTGTTCAAAGCCACCCTCAACCTGAGCAGCTGAGATGAGCCACTTAATAAGCCTGGGGGAATTGTCACTAAAAATTCCTGGTATATGAAGGCTGAGAAAATGGGCCTAGTCCCATTGCAGGGGAAAAAGAAAAATAGGCCTGCATTGTTTAGCGCGCACTCTCTCTCCCTGTTCTTCCCCACCCCTAGAACAAAAGCAGCAGATATCATGGGGCTATTAGACCAGAGCGCTTCATGCTGACAGCCAAACTCAGGGGGCACTTAGGGAGCCATTAATACCAGCTTTTATCGGCACTTAGCAACTCACTCAGAGCCCCAAAGCAAAAAGCTGAGGCAGAGCACAATCTTCATCAGAGGCGTTTTTCAAGTCCCTGGGAGATTTGCTGTGTGACTTTGGGCTGGGGTGACTGGAACCATTACTATGAAGGCATTATTTTGCCCACCCCTTGTTTGCATGTTGTATGTATCCCTCTCACTAAGAGGCTGTTCTGAGATCTCATGGTATAAAGGGTGAGCAGACTTCAAACTTGCTAGATCTTCAGTGTGTTTCGCTAGAAGCCAGAGGTCCACCCATCAGAGCCTCTTGCACAGGACAAACATTTATGATTAAAGAACAGGGTGTCCTGCATCACATCCTGATTTTAAGAGGATGATGATTATTTAGTCCTAGAATAAGACTGTGCACACAGTCTTTTTGTGCAGAAGTTAGCTCCTGGCTACCCCAAGCTTATTGTATTGCAGCAGCACAATTTAGGTGTTAAAAGTCATTTTGCTGCTGCCTTGGTTAAAAGACTGAAAATCAGAAACCTTTGTTCTACCATGAAAAACTAGGGATCTATTTGTAGAACCTAATCTACCTTCTACACACCATTGGTATAAGCAATTCTGCCTCCCTCTTTCCCTCCCTACTGTTTTCCCCTGAAGTTCATTGTTTGTAGATCTTGTCGGGGGAAATCTGAAAAGTGCTAAGATGGATTTTGAAGCATATGAATTTCAATGGCACAAAATAGATATAAGCAAATCAAAGTCATGTGTCCAAACATGACAGCCATGCTTCAGGCCTATTTGCATCTTCTAAGCATAGCCTGCAAAGGCCTATGGAATGCTAATTCTCCTTTGCATACGTGAATGTCTGGTTAGGTGTAGTTGCAGCTTGTACAGGCCAGTGTGTTATGTACGTTGAGTTGGGCAACAAAGATCAAATGACACGTTATATGGGGATCTGTGACGATAATGAAATGCCACTGAACAGAGGGTGCCACTTGCTTTGGAAAATGGTTATTATTGTTTTTTCCTTTTCTTTGTGCCCTGCACCTGTCACGTGCCGTCTAATTGAAGAAAATGTAGATAGTGGAATAACCATTGCTGGGAGGAAGGCAGGGAGAGTGAGACTCCGTTGGTTCTCCTGGACCTCTTGGTGTCTTTTGATACCATCCACCATGGTATCCTTTTGAATAAGCTGGCTGGGTAGGGAATTGGAGGCACTGCTTTGCAAGTGGTTCCACTCCTACTTGACTAGCTGATTCCAAAAGGTGGTGCTGGGGTTAGGGTTAGGGTTATTGCTCTATTTTATTCCATATGCTATTTAATGTCCACATGAAACTACTGGGGGAGGTTATCTGGAGGTATGAACTGAGATGTCACCAATATGCTGATGGTACTCAGCTATACCTTTCTTTTCATCTGACCCAGGTGAGGCAGTGGCTATTCTGAATCAGTGTCTGGACTTGGTAATGGAGTGGTTGAGGGCCAATATACTGAGATGGAGGTGCTGTTGACAGAGGGGGTCGTCTGTCCATTTGGGTGACATTAAACCTCTCCTTGATGGGGTTGCTGTTCCTTAAAAGACAGAATTCATAGTTTGGGATTTCCCTGGACCCTGAACTGTCACAGGTTGACTCAGTGGTCTGGAGCACCTTCTGTCTCCTTAGGCTGATTTATCCACTGTAATTTATCAATTGGCTCAGGCAGTTTTGGGGACTGGCCAATATGAACAGGGGGATGGGGACCCAGCAAACTAGACTCAACAAGCCTGATGTTTGCCCACTCCTGCACTACATGAAATGGAACATTGCGGCACCTTAACCTTACTATGGCTTAGATAATTGTAGACATATAGTTAGGCCCTAACATCATAGTGTAAAGGGCTCGTACAGTCACAGGAACTAACTGAATGCAATGCTCTATAGGTTTTCTGCAATGTTTGTACTATGCATGTTTACTCAGAAGAAAGTACTGGTATGCTCAGTGGGTCCTAATCTGAAGTAAGAGGTCATAGGATCACAGCTTTTATCACAGTTATTGTCCTCTGGATTGCAATGTGTAAACAGCTGAAAGTGGTGAAAGCATGAGACAGGATTGGTATGAACAACATCTGTTCTGCCCAAAAACGGGGAGGCTGGTCTAAGGCAATCTTGGATAATTTATCATTAGGCAAAGGTATTGTATTAAATTGAAGACAGATTCAGTGATTGCAAAATTACAAACTGCAAATAGATTCTAGGGAACATTTCATACCCTGTTTAATCAGAAGTAAAATTTGTTTTATTTGCTCTAGAACTTGCTGGCATTTTTTAATATTGGAGTTTGCTTGCCTTTTGAAATTCACTGGTAAGTTATGCATGGGCTGAAACTTTATTTGCCTTTGAAAGGTTTTCTTTGCAACCTTTGCAGTTCACTCGTACATCACCTTTGTGGGGGGATGCAGGGTCAGAAGTACTGGAGCAGCCCAAATCTAGCAACTCCCTTTGGCAGTGTTGACCTGGAGAGAGGCACACAGCAACAATGGTGTTCTGTGTCTCTGGCGCCGCTACCTAGATAGATGGTTGGATGCGTTGGATCCCTCCAGATCTCTCCAGGTTGAACACATCTGGAGGGCCCCCAGATTTGGGGAGACTAACTTAATTCTTGGATGATTAGGTATAGAACCAGAAAAGCTTGCTGACTTCTGCTTGGTTATAGTCAAAGTTTTCCTGGTAAAAATTCACTAGGGCATGATATGAATGAGTGTTTCTTATTAGCTGATGGCACTAGCTCTGAATTTTGGGAGGCCCATGGGGCAAAGATGTCTTCAGTGCCACTGCTCTCAGCAGTTCCTCCCCCTCTCCATCATCACTATTACACATTCACCTGAGGGACAGGTAAGATATAGAGATCTTACTGCCCCTTCTTCCTGTGACTGCTTGCTTGTTACGAGGTGGGAGGTGAAGAGGCAGTCTCAGCAAGTAGGAAGTGTAGCAAAGCCAGGAGGCTCCAAGGGGCAGCAATGAACCCCTTCTCAGCATGTGGTCCTCAGTAGGTGCTGACTAATGCTGAACTCTGATGCTGGCCTATCGATCGGTGCATTGGGATTGCCTCCCTTCTATGGATTTTGCATTGAAAAGGTGTGATGCTTTTTATCTTGCTAAAAGGAAATGCCCTTAAATTTCTTACATTGTACACAGCAGTTTCATTACTGCAACTAAGCTGATATTGCACCAGTAGTAGCATCCATGAGCATCTAAAGCAAGGGTCTGTAACCTTTTCAGGTCAGTGGTGCGTTTTGGAATTTTGAGAGGCTGTCATGGGCACATTCATAAAATGGATACTCTGATTGGCATGGCTGGTCTCACAGCACTCATTTCACAAGGCAAACCAGTGTCACTAAAAGAAAAGTAACTTTCCCTTCAAGTTCTTGGGAAATGGTAGGGACTGAGTTGCAAAACACAAAAACATGGTTTTGTACCAAACGAGAGTGGCACTGGAGATTCTCATTAAAAACAGTTTTATTTTGAAAATTCTTAATAAATAAAATTAAAACCAAGAGGGGGCCTGGTTGGGTCCCCAAACAGGGTACAGAATTGTGGACAGGATCAGGGGTCTAGGACTGCTTGAGGTGCTGTGATGCATCTCCGCTCACCGTTCATAGTGGTGCCTTTCGCATTACACTTGTTTACCACAAGACAGCAAATGTAATTTCTGCAGGGAGTATGAAGCAATGTTTAGTTTGCAGCTTTGATTGCAGAAAGAAAAGGCAAGAATGAGAGGGAAAGGTCTCCCCCTGCTCCACTTCTTATTAATTCTTGTTGTGAAACAACTAAGGACTTTCAAATGACAAACCACAGAGTAGAAGATAGAATTTGCTGCCCATCACAGCTGGGTGTTTAAACCAGTGGGGCTGGTAAATTGAAAAAAGTATGCTGCTGATCTGGTGTGATTCTACTTGAAAAGATCAGGTGGTTCTGTTCCCCCCGCTCCCCTGCACCCCATGTTGTTTTCCTGCTGTCTTGGGGTATATCATGGAGCAGACATTTTCCAATGGTTTTAACATGAGAACAGGAGGGACACCTTCTTTATTCCTTGAAGCAAGTCAAAGACATTCGTATTACTGCTCAATGTTTATTGGTTGGCTAGCTATAAATAACCTATTATTTCCCGCTTTATTAGCCCCATGTGATTCATATGCAAGACCCCTCCTCCTCCTTTTCCAACAAGGTCCTTTTTATTTCATCACTTGCAATTCAGAGCGCACAGCAACATGCTGTAGAATAATTGGTTATTTTCAGTGGTGTAGGGTTATTATTAGCAATAGTTTGAAACCAAAGTGGCGTTTTCAGATTGTTCCCTTTTGGTACACCCCAGCTTTTAGTACTGTTGAAGGCCTGGGCAATGATCTTTGTTTATGTCATGGGAAGCCAGGTTGATAATGTTAAAAGGAAAGCTCTGATGGGCTGCTCCAATTAAATTCCATATTTAGCTACAGACACTATGCTCAGCATCTACAGCTAATGCGAGTGACCAGCTAATTCTAGGGCAGGGTTCATGTGTAAGTATCAGAAGGCATGGCTTCCCATGCTACATATGTGGGGATTCATCCAAAGGGGCCATTTCTGCCTTCTTGCAGCAGCGCATGAGAAGTTGCCACATAGCCACTGAAAAGAAGCTTCAAAGTGCTTTACGGTCATATGCAATCAAAAGAATTCCACTCTACTTGTGTTGATATCTCCATACCTTGGAACAGAAAGGGGGCATGATGTTTATCTACACTTAGTCATATTGCTCTGCTTTGTGATTAAAAATATTATTATGCAAGGATATTTATTGTTCCTCTAAACTTGGCAGTGTGACTGCATTCCAGTTCTGTTCGATTGGACAGTTCACAGCAATTAATATTCAGTGATGAGCTCCCCTTACTGCTGTAGAACCACATTAGTCAAATTAGGGTGCAATCCCATGGCTGCTAGGCAGAGTCTTGACATTCACAGGCAAATTCAGAGTTTCACCTCCATCCTTGGAAACTGCTGGGAAGCTGGAGATGGAACTCTGAACTTGCTGTGCCCTCCTGCTGATTCATAGCCGGCATGGAAAGAATCACATCCGCTGTGACTCCAAGGTTGCAAGAGTGACTTTCGAGACAGGCTCTTGGGGGTGTGGGCAGGGAAAGGGAGGACGCAGCAGTGGTGATATCTCAACCCATGTTCCTCATCATGCTCCTCATGTCCCAAGGACAGACACTTAGATGGACAAAATTGGCTGCATGATATGACAAGCGTGAAGGTGAGCTTCTCCTCCGTATTCCTCCTACCAAGCATACAATGCCCATAATTCTCTGTTCAGAGGGTTACAGGTAGCCTAACTGACTTGGCCATAAAGCTGCTATCCTATACTTACCAGGCCTCAATCCCAACTGAATTCAGTGTGGTGTCCTTCTGAAGTGAAAATGATAGAATTACTTTGAAAATTAGGGATCTGGACCCAGGGGAATTTGAGAAGCTGCTGTGACTGCCATCACAAAATGCTTAATCAGCAGATCACCACTTGGGCATTTACCACTCATTTCTGTTGGTGAGGAGGAAGCTATTATACCAATTGTACTGGTGCAGGCTTTAATATTCACTGACGTACACATACCTTTATTTACTTGTTTCCTGGAAATTAACAAATGGAAAGGGAAATGGATTCTTTGCACTCTGTAGACAGCCAAAAGACTGATATTACAAAATAAGAGGGGTAAACACTTACCTCTTATAATGCAATGGACTGAGGACCTTACAATGAATGGATGGGTGGCATATAGTCCCCAACTTGAGATGGATACATCTTTGGATATTTGGTTCACTTTTGTTGAGGCCTATGCAGAACTTCTAGAAAGCTGTAACATACAAATCAATGTTCATTTATTAAACAAGTGTTAAAGTCTTCTTTGGGTGCCCGCATGGGTTCCACAATGGGGATCCCTTCACAAGTGGTGTCTGTAGGATGCTATTACTCTAGGTTGTTGAACTTGCATCCGAACTTCAACTTGTTCTGGGAGACACAAGCCATCTCACAACAAACCATGGGTTATTTCTTTGACTTCTTTCTTCCTCAGCAAGCCGAAGGTCCAACTGTAGGCACAGTGCTAGAGAACCTGAGAATACTGTGTCTTTGGCTCTTTTTTAGCTGCTGTGGCTCACAGCAGCATAGACCAGGAGGCTGCCACATGTACAACAACTCAGCATTTGAACATACCCTAGGATGTAATTGTGTGCAGGCCAGGCCCTTTCTCTCTCCAAGTATCAATGTTCCCACCTTTTGATCTCCTGATTCTGGCAGATGTGAGCAGGCTGGGGGCATCCTTTTTACCAAATTATAGAAAGAAGACCACTTGCATATGATTTGACTTGTTTACTTGGAATTATATGCAGAAGAACGAGTTAGGCTGGCAAGCAATAGGAATACATTGCATGAAAAGGGACAATAAGCATATTTCTTGTTATTTTCTCCATTTTAAAATGCATTATCTTCTTATTGCAGGTTTTTCTTCTTTCTTTTGTCTGCTCTCTTTCCCTGTAATTGTGCTTATTTTGGGGGATAGGAGGTAGAGCAGGGGCTATGGGGAAGGGGGTCAGAAGTGATTATTTGAGTTAGGCATGAGGACAGAACATTGTGTAAAAATAAATTTAAAGTTTTTAGATGAAATTATTCATAATTTTAGGGTGCAATCATATGGTCTCTTAAGATATCCAGAGCCTCAGCTCCAAGGTTCTGAGACCCTGGGAATGGGGCTTCAGTTTCAGAAGCTCAGCCTGCATGCCCTTGCAGCTGACTGCCTCCATAAGGTTTCAGCTCAGCCTCAGAGAGGACACAAAGGGGATGCTAGGGAATGGGGAGAGGAGGTGGCTGGGGTCAGGAGCTTGCATCAGTCCCTAACAGCAACCAGCCTCCTTCCCTTCCTCTCTCCAGCACTTTGTCTAGATTGCTGCTGCTGTGCTGAGACTCAGTGCCTGTCTAAAGCACCCAGTGGGTTTCACAGCTGAGTGAGGATGTGAGCCCAGGTCTTCCCAGGCCTAGGCCAAAGTCCTAACAAGTACACCACACTGGCTGTCTGATACATGTAAATAATTTTTAAAAATACATTTATTTATTTTATTTTAAACATTTCTATGCCACCCCCATCGCAACAAAGCCTCGGGGCGGCTCACAAAGAATACATAAAAACATACATAAATAATAATCATATAACAATTAAAAAACATTTAAAAACCTCCGGTGCATTCTCAGCTAAAAGTTTTAAAATCCTAATTAATTCAATAATTTAACAATTAAAATAAGTTTTAAATAAAAAGGTCTTAGTCTGGCACCAAAAAACAAATAACGACGGCGCCAGGCGGACCTCTCTGGGGAGCACATTCCATAGATGGGGTGCCACCGCAGAGAAAGCCCTCCTCCGGGTACTCACCCTCCTAATATCATTCACAGAGGGTTCCTGGAGAAGGGCATCTGTTGCTGATCTCAAGGGGCGGGAGGGCATATATTTGTTACTTCTTTGCAGCTGGCAACCATACCAAATAAGTTGGAAAGTGCAAGCATCAGTGGATAACTAAGTTCTTGTCTATATGGCTGTCTGGAAGTTTCAGGTCAGGTCAGTGGCTGCTGGAACTCACAAAGGTCAGACTCCTCAAATTAGTTCTGATGGAGCTGGAACAGCAGTTGATGGAACAATACAATGGGATGGGAGAGGTGCAGCCTTGGTACCTGGCCTGATGTGGCTAGTGGAGGAATAATTCTAGATGGCTAGAAAGTCTAGATGAACGTTGCCCAGATAATGGCACACAATCATGCTCTTTCTCCTCCATCCTCCTCTTTATCTCTGGGGAGGATGCAGAACTCATCCATCAGTATTAAGTTCTCCTAAGGGATCGGGTCCTCCCTTGTGAATAACTGTTGAATCCTTTCAGAATACAGTTCCTTTTTCAAGGAAGACAGCAACACCTACAAGGGGTGATTGTGTAAGAGCATGTCAGACTTTATCAAGCCCCCACTTGACAGTACAATTTGGATTTGAAATGTTCCCCTCCTTTTGCTGAAATGAAAATTGGGAAAAGAAATACCCATCCCAATGACAGACAGCAGGAGGTGCTTGGGAGTGTGTTCTTGACCAGGTTCCCATTCCCTTGTGAAAACAGCAGGGGCTCTAGTGGACTCTAACCTGGCACCAGGTGATCACAAGCTTGTCTTGTTTTGTGTACCTTTGCCGTTATTTTTCTCCTAACAATGACCTCATTCTTGCCCATGTACCTTGAGTAGCCACTAACATTTTTCCCTGAGTTTGCCTCTACAAAAACATGTTCGTAACTTTCAGTGGGCACAATTTGGGGAGCATATTAACTCCCCATCTTATTCAACCATTACACAAATTATATTTGGGCTCTGTTTCAAGTTGAATTTTAATTGCTTTGGCACATTTCCCATTCCCTTGTTCTGTAGCACAGGCTGTGGTGTGGTTTCTCTCTGCCCTTCTAGGTTTCCTGTTACACTGTCTCCTTTGCATTTTTACAGTGTGACTCTTCTCACCCACCCACCCACCCCTCATTCTTCCCCCAATAGCTTTGCTGTCTTTGTCTCCCTTCCTCATTTGTCTTTCTCTCTAGCCTGTCTCTGGTTCACTCCCAAGGCCAGATTCATGAAAGGAATAAATGGGACATTTTCCGTTGATAGAATGTTAATGACAGGGTGGTCACATTCCTAGCCAATCTCTCCTCCAAACCCTTGCCACATTCTCAGGAAAGGTGCTGGTAATGACTGATTTCCTGCATGTATAGCTCACAGGTGGACAGAAACGATAGGGTGACTAATAGTTAGAAACTGACCAGCTGAGTTTGTTACATAAAAGATGAAGGATGCTTGAGGTCTTTGTTCTGTCTGCATTCAAAGCAAACTGATTTGATCCTCACTTCTGGGACTCACATACAAACCAGAGTTTGCACTTCTCTGCATTTTGCCATCCAGTTTACAGCTCAGAAATGCCCATAATGTGTACAAGAGTGCACATTAAATACATTTAGGGGGACAATTTTATTGGATTGACACCCGGAGCCTGGAAACCTCCCCGATCAAGGCTTCTGAGTATGCAGTGTGCTGTCAGCCTCTTGCTGGAGCAACGGAGGCTTTTACTGCCTCTGCACTCCTTTGCTGCTTCATCTGCTTGATGGTCACCAAGCCCTTTAGCAGATGCAGGCACATAGCGATGGGAGCTGTGAAACTGGTTGATCCATGGGCTCTTCCCCTCTGGCCCACTTACCCTCCCATGATATGTTCATTTCCTCCCCTTCTGAGGCAGCAACAGCAGAGGAAACTGCCGCAGTGCCTAGAATGGGCTAGGTAGAGGGGAGGGGGAACCCCGGCTCAGCTTCTCACTCCCCACAACTGTAGTGTGGGCTGTGGCCTGGAGGTATCCTGACTGCACCATGGGCCCTCATGGAGCCATACACTTGCTCCATTAGCAATGCTTGCTTCAAGTGGAACTGACATGTGGAACTTCAGTGTGAAGCTGCCATGGGCCAGAAAAAGTCTGAGCCATCTATCCATAGCAAATCCTGTTTCGGAGCCACTTATTATTAGCCAAAAGGAGAGAATTATTTCTTCACTCCAGTGTTGGGAATGAAAGAAGCAGTTCTTCTTGGTGTGCATTCCAGGGTCAGGGTGGGCACTGGCTCTTCAGATGAGAGCTGGGAAACGAGGAATGTGGACATTGAGATGGCAGAGGGAGGCGAGGGAATATCAAGGCTGCTGTCTCCAGGTGTTCAGACAGACCTTGGGAACAGACAGGATTTGGGAGAGAAGGAGTCTGCTCTGCTCCCTGACCCCATGATGTGGCATCAGGGAAGCAGGGTGACCCAGCTCGAGGGCCTGTAGAGGTGTAGGAGGCTAGCCCTTCTCTGATGGGGTGGAGCCCAGGGTTACCTAAATGAAGGGTACTTGGAAGTAGTTTCTAGTTTGGGTCCAAGTAATTACTCTTCGTGCACAGAGATTCATAAAGAATAAAGAAGTCTTTTGCAAGCTGACAGTCTGTTGTTTGAAACAACAAAGAGGGAAGCACAGCTTCTGATAGTTTCAACCCCAAACTACCATTTCCCAGCCCTCACAGTCCTTATCCAAGGAGTTGGTGCCACCCTGACCCTGGAGAGTATGCAAAGAATAACTGCCTTTTTTATTCCCAGCAGTCAGAATGTTCAGTCTGAAAACTGATGCTGGTTCCCTCAGATTTCTTCTTTGTGGATGGATTTTCCTTCCCATTATGCACTTGATTAGGGTCTGTGATTCTGTATCCAGTGAAAGCTCCAGGTCTCTAAGGAGGATAAGGGGAAAATGGTGCAAAAGCTTAGACAGTTTCATATATTTCCTTAGGTAGAATCAAACTGGCCAGGATTGCATAATAGCTCCATTACCTTGCTTTTAGCATGGAACTGAATCATGCTAGCACACTTCTTAGTGCTTTATTTCTTCACACAGTGCTCAATATTGTCTCCATACATCAGTATGTTTCTTGTGCCTCCAGGAACCTTACATATTGTGCTATGCCTGACAGTACATATTAAATTCTCTTCCCATAATCATTATGCTGCTCTTTGTAATTTATAGGTGGTGAGTTTTAATTACACATAATCAAAGCATTGTTGCACATCAGCTGCAGGGACTCCCCCTTCCCCCCTTTTTTTCTTATTTCTTTCCATGAAGGGTCACATTCCCTCAGGGATAAAATATTGGGTGCTGAAGCCAGTGGTGGGTGAGGCAATATCCCAAAATGGGTAGGGTCATCCCTTTTGCTTTCTGTTGCTTCCTTTTCCTCCCCTCCCCCTCCCTCCCCCTCTCACCTCCCACCTCTTCCTCCCTGCCCAGCAGGTTGCCAGATCGAAGACAGATCATTCACATCAGAAATCTGAACTGATTACTTAAGAGGGCTTTTGCAATTAGGGCAAGACTCTCTTGTGCCTAGGGCTCAATCCCACCCCTGAATATATTTTGTAGACTGTTGTTGATTAAAAATAAAAATATTGCACAGGATTTGGCACATCCACTACTAGTGCATAAATATACGCCCACACCCCTCTTTAGTTATTCTCCATGGAATTTCATTCAGTTTTGAAATCAAGGTATAGACAACGACCAAGAAAACATTTAGCAATAATGGAAGAATTCATAGTATCCCAACCAAGTTTGACTTAGATTAGACCCATCAAAATGAATTATAACCGTTCATTTCAGTGGGTCTCTTCTGCAGGACTAGCATTGTCCTATGCGCAAACCTACTGATTTAAAACACTTAATGTATCACGAATATTCTTGTGGGGTAGCTAGAGTATATATCTATTTATTTATTTAGCGTATTTGTATGCTGTCCCATTGCATAGCCTTTACTGCAGAGAGTAAAGCAATCTATGCAGATATTCCCTGTCTGATCAGATATTTAATGGATAAAAGTTTTCTAGCAAGTATAAAGGAGTGTGTGTGCATCATGGTCATGGCATCTATAGGTGGCTAAAGTTGGATCAGAAATTTGAAAGGCATCCACATAATAAACAGTACCCATGGTTCCATGAGCTCTTAAAATCCTTAGCCTCTCATTTGTTATGAAACCACTGCAGTTTAGATGGTATCTTTGGAGACTTCTGATTACATGCCCTACCTGACAGTGTCACTGTATATAACCACTCAAGAAAGTCATTATGCAGAAATCCAGGACCATTCTTTGCAAAGTGATGAAGTACATACAGTAGCTCTAGGGGCTCTTGGTGGTCTAATGTGGGGAGATTCCTCACACTTTCCAGTAGCCATTTTCCAGGACTTGTGTGCTGCCCTCCATACATTCATGTTACATTTTGAAAACGCTCCAGCGTTTGGGCCCAGGGCTGGTCAGAGAATGAAATATTTAAACATAGAGTTCAAGTAATTCCAACAAAAATCACAAATAGAGCATTTGTTTATTTAGTTTATTGGTTGCCCTATAGTTAACATGTGAAAATGTGCATGTTTTCTGGTTTTTTTTCCTGGTAAACTACTTTGGAAGCCATGCTGAGAAGCTGTCTAAAAACCGATTGAATGAATGAAAAGAGGCAAATATGGGTCACTCCTAAGAGTAATAACCATTTCCAGTTACAGCTGACTGGATGAATGATGTTTGAAAAAGAACCTCTGTCCTCCAAACATTTTAGATGGGGAAAGGTACACAAGAAAGTAGCCAGAATCAAAGGAGAATTAAGAAATGAAAGAATAAAAGAAAAATGTAGAACTTGAGACTGAGTGCACATGCTGAGAGGGATAATGGGCATGTTTAATAAAAGGCTACTGGAGAGGAATTTATTATAATTTATTATTACATTTATATCCTGGCCTTTTCCCATCTTTACAAGTAATCCAAGGCAGCTCACATGGCCTTCCTCTTCTCCATTTTAGCCTTCAACAGCCCTGTGAAATAGGCTGGGTTGAGAATCAATCACTCAGTGACTTCATTGGTGGGTGGGGACTAGAACTCAGATCTCCATAGTCCTGGTCCTACACTTTAACCTCTATACCACACTGACTTTCCATTGGAATGGCCGAAGCATTACAGTGGTTGGTAGTACAAGGTGGAAATATTCCTTCCATCAAGAGTCCTTTTACAGTGAAAGAAGCACATGCTGTCAACGGGG
This sequence comes from Varanus komodoensis, assembly GCF_004798865.1. Classification (NCBI taxonomy): domain Eukaryota; kingdom Metazoa; phylum Chordata; class Lepidosauria; order Squamata; family Varanidae; genus Varanus; species Varanus komodoensis. The sequence continues at coordinate 88,696,498 of NW_025335268.1, forward strand.
GTGTCATCATGGAGGTGGAGATGGAGAAATCTCTCTTTTTTACATTGTTCCAGTCTTCATTTCATCCAATTTCTTCATCTGTTTGCTGTATTTACACCGCATTCTGTATTAATTTTTTGTGCACATTTCTCCTAGGAGATGCACTTTTACACGTTTGCCTACTATATGGGCTTGTTGCAAGCAGTCGCCCTCTCTGTGATGCTTTTCTGCATTTTTTCACGAATGGATGCATTTTTGTGTCCATGCTTTATGCACATGTTTCATCCTTCAGGGAAATGGCTATGAAATGATGGCCTGTAGTGAGGAGATGCCTCAGGAGTGTGTAGTGCTGATGATTTGTTAACTGCTAAATGAAGTGGCTTCTTCACTTGCTCAAATCACATTTCAACCAATACTCTGATTTTTATTGGGAAAAGTTAAATCATATTTTCCACCCTTTTAATAGAATCTGGTGACCAGTTGCAGACAATATTTTCAGCTCCTCAGAATTCTTTTGGGAGTCTCAAAGCAAAGGTCTTGAGTTTCACTCTCTACTCCAGTTCTCCTCCTGTCGTTTTCCCATAAGTCATCTGACAGCACAGCCATTTAGTTTTGCCATTTTGACAAAGGAGGGTGGGGACACTGAAAAGGCCAGGCTGCCGAGTAAATCCCCCTTGTTCTGAATGGTCCTCATCTACCCCAGTGCTTTTGCTGTACGGTGGCGATTGTGAATGGTGGCTTGTGGAGTGAGAGATGGCATCCCTGGAGGCTGGGAGCCATTGGTGGCTGATCTCCATCAAGATAAGGGAGGGGTCAATAAAATAGTAGGAGACCACCCAACAGTTACACTGTAGTGCCAGTTCACCATCCTAACCTATGGGTGAATCCAGAAGGAAATGTGTAGTGTCAAGGACATCCATTCACCATGTAGGCCATTTAGTTCAGCACAGTTTGAAAGACATATTTGAAGATCTAACCCAAAGTTGCTGCTGCTGAGACATAGGGAGGTTTGCTGAGGGAGTTTAGGACCAATGAGGAACACACTCTGTGTCCGTAAGAGCTATAGGTTTGCTTTAAAGGCTCTCCCGGGCCCCTGCTTTTGTGCTTCTGACCCACATAGGCAGCTGAGAAATGTCTCTGTTTTCAGACCCCCTGCCCACCTCCTTCCTCATTCATTCCTCCCTTCCATCCCTCCCCATCATAGTTTTTCATCCTCCCCCTTCCTTTTGCTGTCTGAGTGGTGCACAGCCCACCCCAGTCCCGCTTGCCATTGCTGTGCTGTGATCTTTAGATAGACATTGTACGTTATTTGCCAACAGGATGGCTTGGGCGCAAAGAGGAGCTTAAGAAGACACCATCTGCCTCTGTCTTTCACACACATTCTCTGCTCTTTCTCTCTGGTTTTGTATGTGTGTGTGTGTACATCCATAGAGAAAAGCAATTGCTAATTAGAGCGAAAGAAAAGGGGGGTAGAGAACAGAAAGAGGGGACCTCAGCGTAATTCTGCCTCCATGCAAATCAATCCGTCTTTTAAGGCAGAGGGGAGAATAATGGGGTGCAGGCCTTTCTTCCAAAGAAGTGGGAGTGGGGTATTTTGACAAAACAAGTGACAGAGGTCTTTCTCATGTGAAAAGATGGCTTTAAGAACAAGTTTTCACCATAAAAAGGGGGTGGAGGATAAAAAAGAAGCAGCAAAAGAGAGTGTTCCTTAGAAAACTCCCACTGTTAAACTCTCTCAATGGGTCTATTCTGCAATTGTCTCTATTAAAGGGACTGTAAAGTGTATCATTTTCAGGAATGCTTTGTGAGTACATGTTATATGTGTGTGGATGCTCCTTCTCCCCCCCCACCCCCCCAAAAAGGAAAAAAGTCTGGCTGGAAATTTGAATGAGAGAGGAAACAGACAGCTCCTAAGTATCAGCTCTACTAAGAAGCTGAGAACTGGCTGAAATCCCATCTGGGAATATTTGTTGAGCTGTTTCATAAACAAATTTTGGCTGATGGTTTCTGCTCTGTTTTTATCTTAATCGTAGCTCTTTTGCATCTGATGATGGTCCTCAGGTGTCCACTCCTCCTCCTTCCAGTATTGTCATGATCTAAGCAGTTCACCACAGTGCTACTAGTGTTTGGAGCAGAGATAAAAAGTGTGCTTCCAAATTTGGTGTATTTTGATTAAGACTGTAAAACTTTGTGACTTGAGAAGGACTCCTGTCATCCACAGTGCTCAGCTGCTCTCATCATAAGATCTTCCACTGAGCCTGTCATTCTATGTGGCTCTTCACATAGAAGGTCTGTATTTTGGTAATATTCATGACTCAATTGCAGAGCAAGCAGTAGGCACTCAAGCCAAACTACTGAAATATATATAGTGGTGGGCATGATGGCTCCTTAGAAGCTTCAGGCGATGCTGAATGTGGTGACTTGTTTCCTCTTCAGTTTAAGTTGAACTCCAGTTACTGTTTCCCGGTTTTCCCCAGCCTGAATCTAAGGTATTGGCTTTTACTGAACAATGTGTTACACCTCACATACCTTAGAGATCATCTCTTTACCTATACATCATCTGATCTTATATTTGCAGAGAACACACAGGTCTGTTGAGACCATCCTTCTTCCTATTTTGTACACCAAATCTGAGCAAGGTATCAAACTTGAATTGAGTTTATTGTTTAGCTGGAAGACCATACCATTTTCAAATAGCATGTGAAGAGGTGATCTCATGAGCTGATACTCAGCCTCCAGCTCATCTGCCTGTCATGCAGAAGACCATTTCCACAGGCTGCAGATTCACCTTCACTTGCTTTCCATGATTATATTTTTATCTGTTTAATCTCTATATTCTTGGGTCAATCCAGGGTACCTAATACAGTTTTGGATGTGTGAAACCACTTTCCTTGTGATGAAGAAGGAATGGCTACTTGATGGGTCTGATCAGTCCTTCCACATGCTGCAGAGTGACTATACAAGCACCATACAGGTATTCCCTGGGCATTGATAAGGACATAAACAACCCAGGCATCACCAGCCACCTCCCTTAAGCTCCTTGGTTAGAGTGGGCATAGCTAGTCAACATGACATTTCCACTGGGAATCTCCTGCTTTCATCACATCTTAAGCTTTCCAGAATCAGCCAAAATAATGTCCATCTTGAAGTAAGAGAGAGCTAACATAAGGTAATAAATGGAATTTAAGAACTTTATAATTAGCATTTAAGAACATTTGTAATTCTATCTATAGTTCTTACAACAATTGTATAGTTAGCATAATCCTCCTAGTGTTGTGAGAAGTAAGACTGAAAAAGAACAGCTTGACCAAAGTTCCCTCATGAGCTTGTGCCATATGAGAACTGAATTGGGGATTTCCTAATTCATAAATCTGTCACTAAACTAAGGGTGCAGAACCTCTTCCAGCCCAAAGAAATTCCAGTTTGGGGAAACTGTCAGGAGCTGCATCATCATGGTGGTAGGTGAAACTGAATGCAACAGCAGTGGGGCCAAAGTGCCCCAAATAGCCACGTTTCAGCTTAAAGCTCTTCTTGCCTGTCACTGAGTCTTAGGAGAGGTATTTAAACTTTTTAGGAAATCCCCCCCCCCCTTTTCCCTCCTTCCTCCTGTATGCTATGCAAATCCTGATTTATGGCAATTGCTTTGCACAATAATTTGCATTTCATCCTTATGTGATCCTAGCGCAGGAGAGGAAACACTCCAGTTGTTGTACTGTGGTTTCTCTTGGAAGCCACTGCTGTAAAATGCTTTGACTATGAAGAAAGTGACTGACAAACCTCAAATCTCCTGGTAACCTTTGTTGTTGTCCCCCAAGGCAGTTCCTTTTCCATGCAGTGTTTGCCCATTTTCACCACTGGGTGGAACAGGCAAGCCAGTTTTCCTGGTTGTTTCTCAAGTACCACAAGATTTAGGTCATGGGATGATCTGAAACACAGTATTTCAACCAAAGTAAAATATGCACATGTGCACACGTGCAAAACTCCACAGATGCAATCTTTCTTAAATGACACCTTAATGAACACATCCATTAACACCTGTAATAATTTCATGAGGAAAATGGTCAGGAAAACCTAGTTACCATTTTTACTAATGAGTCCAAAGAGTTTTAATGGGGGTCTTAATTGGACATTATTAGCAGAAATGTTACACATGTGATTTGAAGCCTTTTCCCATTTTGTCTCTGGAAATGTATGGGGCATACCTTGAAAGATTTACATTATGCAGGTAGTCACTGATACCCTTAATAGGAAGGCGTTGGGAGGAAAATGTGGTTATGGTATCTTTTAAACCTTGGAAAATGAGAATAAAAGACAAGGATTGTGAGACAAGCTAAAAACAAATTTATTCTTACATATTTATTTGTAACCGTGCAGCATGATCCTTGAAAAGGCAGATGGTTTTTTTAAGAGAGAGAATGGTGGTGTTACATTTATGTTTTCAACTGCTGCTTTTTAGAAAGCTCTTTTGTAAGCATCCAAACCACCAAGTGAACAAAATAAGTGGCTTTCATTTCAAAATGCTGCTCTGGAATGCTTCATCCAAACGGTCGACCACAGCTGGGTACAGGGAACCTTGTTGCTGCTTCAGTGGCTACCTGTATGCTTCCAGGCACAATTCAAAGTGCTGCTTATGACCCACAGAGTTGGGTACAGCTTGGGACCAGGCAACCGGAAAGATTGCCTTCTCCCGTACAAGCTTGTCTTGGATTTTCACTGGAGATTCTTCTCTTGGTGCTGCCGTGATCAGAGATACCTTTGGGGAGGACACAAGACGCTTCTTGGTGGCTGCTCCCAGGCTTTGGCACTACCGGCTAAGGGAGCTAGGTTGGCTTGCTCTCTGCCGGCAGGCAAAGCCTTCTTTTCATTCAAGAAGGCCTTTGGCAGGTAAGCAGGTCTGTTGTGTCTGTCCAGTTTTTATTTATTTTTGTTTCATTTTAATTGTGCCTTTAAGGTATTAGTTTTATGGTTGTTTAAATTATTTTAGTGCTGATTCTTGATTTGTGGTGTTGTTAGACACCCATTTCCTGAAACAAAATTAGGGATACATTAATTAAATAAACACAATTCCAGTGAAGAGCACTGAAGATACAGCAGATTTCTGAAGCCTCCCTTTTGTACTACTGACAACGTATGATGTTGACTTTTGCAAAATTTGCTTACACTCACAGTCTCTTTGGTGGAAGATGGAATGATAGAATTAACAATGTCTTGAGCTGCTATGAGGTATGGATTCAGCCAGCCTCCCTTTATTAAGCAAACCTGCCTATTTTTTGTTGTTGTTGTTAGTTGTGAAGTTGTGTCCGACCCATCGCGACCCCATGGACAACATTCCTCCAGGCCTTCCTGTCCTCCACCATCCCCTGGAGTCCACCCAAGCTCACACCAACTGCTTCAGTGACTCCATCTAGCCACCTCATCCTCTGCCGTCCCCTTCTTCTTTTGTCATCCATTGTTCCCAGCATTAGGCTCTTCTCCAGGGAGTCCTTCCTTCTCAGTAGGTGGCCAAAGTATTTGAGTTTTATCTTTAATAACTGGCCTTCTACAGAACAGTTAGGGTCAATCTGCTCTAGGACTGACCGGTTTGATCGCCTTGTGGTCCAAGGGACTCTCAGGAGTCTCCTCCAGCACCACAATTCAAAGGCCTCAATTCTTTGGCACTCAGCCTTCCTTATGGTCCAACTTTCACAGCCATAAATTGCAACTGGGAAAACCATAGCCTTGACTATACACACTTGTGTTGGCAGGGTGATGTCTCTGCTTTTTAGTATGCTGTCTAGATTTGCCATAGCTTTCCTCCCCAAGAGCAAGCGTCTTTTAATTTCTTCACTGCAGTCCTGTCTGCTGTGATCTTGGAGCCCAGGAAAATAAAATCTGTCACTACCTCCATTTCTTCTCCATCTATTTGTCAGGAAGTGAGAGGACTGGATGCCATGATCTTAGTTTTCTTAATGTTTCGTTTCAAGAAAACTTTTGCGCCCTCCTCCTTCACCCGCATCAAGAGGCTCTTTAGTTCCTCTTCACTTTCTGCCATGAGAGTGGTATCATCTGCATAACTGAGGTTGTTGATATTTCCCCCAGCAATCTTAATTCCAACTGGTGATTCATCTAGCCCCACCTTTCTCATGATGTGCTCCGCATATAGGGTAAATAGACAGGGCGACAGTATACAGCCTTGCCCAACTCCTTTCTCAATTTTGAACCAATCAAGTGGTTCTGTGTCCAGTTCTCACTGTTGCTTCTTGACCCGCATGTACGTTTCTCAAGAGACAAATAAAATAGTGGGGTTGCTGAAAACAGTGCCCCAATATTGATCTCTCTGTGCATCAGGTGCTGTTATTCTTTGTAGTTCCTCACAGAACAGTAAAGTTGGAAGGGTCCAGTAAGGCCATCAGGTCCAACCCTTTGCTCAGTGTTTATCTTTCTTCTGTAGAAAACATAACTATTTATTGATAACACCCTTTCCCCTATTTCACACATTGTATTTGGGCAACATATCAAACTCGAATCAAGTTTATTGTTGGCTGGAAAACCACGGCAAATTTGAGCAGCATGTGAAGAGGTGATCTCATAAGCTGACACAGACCCTCCAACTCAACTGTTTGTCATATTGAAGACTGATTGCACAGACTGCAGATTAACCTTCCCTAACCACTTACTTCTCCATGGTCACATTTTTATCTGTTTAATCCTTATATTCTTGGGTCAATCCAGGGTACCTTCTGCCCTGGACTGACTGTACCTTGTACAGTTTGGGATGTGTGAAACCACTTTCCTTGTGATGGGTCTGATCAGTCCTTCCACATGTTGCAGAGTGACTACCAAGCACCATATGGGTATTTCCTGTGCATTGATAAGGACATAAAAAATCCAGGCATCACCAGCCACCTCCCTGTAGCTCCTTGGTTAGAGTTGGGCATAGCCAGTCAACATGACATTTCCATTGGGAATCTCCTGCTTCCATCACATCTTAAGCTTCCCAGATTTGGCCATAATAATGTCCATCTTGAAGTAAGAGATAGCTAACATACAGTAACAGCAACAACAAGTAACAAGTAACATTTAAGAAATATACCCATCGAACTGCCATGGAGCAGCATCCCTGCAGTATTCATAACTTGTAGTTTAGCTTGATATGCTCCTTGTTTAAAATGGTCGTAACATCCCAGGAGCAGATTGGAGATGGTTCCGTAATGCTGTATTGAGTCCAACCTGTGTCAAGATCAAGGTTTGTATATGTTGCAGGGGTGCTGGTGCTCTGAGTTGTCCTGGATTTTTCAGCCAAAACCTGAAACAAACAATCTAGGCAGAGTAACCTCTTTCATGTTGCAAAGCTTGAAAAGGGGAATTCTACAAGGCAGCCTGTCCTCGGTGTGAAAGCGAATGTTTTGAGTTGAGGCATTGCTGTAACGTTGGCACCTTTGATCATAAATGTGTCTGTCTGCTCTGAAGAAGTAAAATCAATGGTGAGACTTTGCAGAGCAAAATAGTCTCAAAGTTTTTATGTTGCTATTGCAAAATTTGATTTTGTCCCCGAGAGTCAGAAGGATGACCTGAAAGGTGGCTGTGCTGCTCCCGCACCTGCTTGTGCTCTTCTCAATGGAACAGAGGACTGTGGGGGCTTTCTCTTGTTTTAATGAGAACGTTTGAATGTCATATTGATTTCTAGTCTTAAAAAAGCTCATATTGATTTCTTTTTTTCCAGGGGACTTTTCACGAGCTTATTTAAAAAATGGTGGGATAAGGCTGTTTCAAAATTGTTGACTTTGTTCTATTGAGTCAGCAGTAGACGTAAACTTTTTTCTGTGACTGTTTAAGTGGTTAAGGGAACTTTCTTACCTTTTCTAATTCAATTTGACGGAGTTCATGCTTTTGACAAAAGTTGTTAGAACCTGTTTGTTGATATAAGTTAGTCATCTAGGAAAAAGCAAAGCAACACAATACAAAGCAGACCTGAAATATAGTTGTCTCTTTGTGATGTATTGAACTATAAGGAGCTAAAGCTCTTGGATGATATTCCAGGCTGGCTGGAGCAGCCTTCCCCGACCTTGTGCCTTCCAAACGTATTTGCAACACCCGGAATTCCCAGTCAATGGACCTATTGGATGGGAAATTCTGGGTGTTGTGGTCCAAATGCCTCTGAAGGCCAAAAGGTTGGGAAAGGCTGTGCTAGCTAGAGGATTCAGTCCAACACATCTGGAGTGATGCCAGATCAAAATAGCATGCAAGAGAGGAAGTACTAGCTTAATATTTTAAGATGTTACTTAACTGAGACTGGAGCAATAATACAAGCTCAGTAATGGAAAACATTCCTTTTTGAGGGGGTAAAAATAAGCATTCCTATTTTCAATAAGAATAAGCATTGCTTATTTTCAAATTTTATATTTCACTCCCTGTAAAAAAGACAATAGGTATTTTGACAAATATGTAAATGGAAGAATATGGTGGGTGCACTCCTAGAGGGAGGTGCCTGTAACCATCTGAATTATGGGTTTACAGGCATTACATGTCGAGCTGGAAAACAGTAGAGGCAAAGGTGAGCCTCCATCTCTGCAATCCATCTAGGTGGCTAATTTTGACTGTCTCATTACAGGAGTTTGGAGGGAGAGGGAAGGAGGCTGAATCACCATCAAGATACCAGGCAGAGCTGTTTTCCTCCCCTCCCCACTCTTTAAACCCCTTCTCTGAGGTTGCTGACCTTGGAGGATCAGGTGGGACAGTTCTTTTGACTATGAGAGCACTCTGAGAACAGAGCTCTAGTTCTAACATCTGATGCTTTCTGATGTTGGAGCTGGGATTCTGAAAAATCCAAAGGGCCTCTGCCTGTTGCATCATTTTGTTTTATTTCCGAAGGAGCATGTGTGGGGGAGGAAATAAAATGGTAAATGTGACAGTAGTTTGTGCAAGGATCTGGAAGAAGCAATGAACATTTCATTGGAATGAAGCTTATTGCAGTAATTAAAAAAATAACAAATCTTTATATCCTGCCTCATTTCCAGAAGAGATTCAAGGTGGGTAGGAAGATTTTCTTAGTTCAAAGACTCTGTTGGAAGCTCTGGAAAGTCACTGCCTCTCAGTATATAGACAACACTGAGCAAGGTCTGACTCACCATAAAGTGGTATTCCAGCCACCAAAATTTTCTGCATTGAACTTGCTGCATCCATTTGGGACAGCCTTTCTGGCTGCTGTATTTTTTTTTTAATTGTTCCTATTATCATAGCATGTGGTTGGTTCCCATGCTTGAGCCATCTGGAGTGTCTAGCAGGAAGATGGATCTCTGAGCAAGGAGCTGGATTTTCAAGAAGGGAACCTAGAATAAAGAGGCAGCTTCCTCCCTTTCCCTGCTGCATTGTTGTTTTTATTTTTTTCATTTATTGTTATACTGTCCCTGTACCATACAGTATTTTATTGGTTCAATGCAATAAATCACACACACATGCACACAACCTCCTTTTCAAGCTTCTCCTGGATTCATTTGCAGAATGAAGAGCAGGATAGTGATTACAACAATAAACAAACAAATCATAGTTTGTTTTAGATCTTTTCCCCACAATAGGAAGGCCCAGGGCATTGTTTGTGCTTGCAATTTATGTCACATCAGAATTATGTGAAATATAGCAAAAATATTGTCCATTAAATGGCTTTTTACAATTTTACAGCCTTTCTATGTGAGGTGCTTTTTGTGCTCATAATTCTTTGTCCACTGTAGTTTGGGATGCTTTATAGGATGTCATCATCCTCCAGTGCCTCTCCTGTGGTTTGCAGCCTGCACAGAATATGAGGGAAGTCTTCTATATCTGTGAACATCAGGAAATCTTGGTGTATTTGTGCAATTCTGCTATACTGCAGCATTACCTACTGCCTGTATAATGAAGCAGACAGAAAGGCAGAGAAAGAAACTCTTGGGGAAAAAAACACATGTGTAAAGGAGCCACTTTTAGTCCTGCAAAGAATTTGGAACTGTCAGTAAGAGGATGGGTTAAAAGCTTCACACAGCTTGATTAGATGAACATGGGCTCTAGGGAGTCTGCAATGAAAGATCTGAGGAAACTGCAGTGTTAGAAGGTTCTCCAACCTGATGCCTTCCAGATGTGTTGCAACAACTGCCATCACCCCAAGCCAGCATGGACATTTGGAAGGCACCCAGTGGCAGAAGGCAGGTCTATTCCAGTATTCTAGTTGGTATGCTTCGTCGTATTACACATTTGTCCATCTTTGGGGATGTATACCTTCCTCTAGGGATGTCAACGAAATCCACAATGGACTCAGGTAGGTTTGAATTTCTAAAAATCTGTCTCATGGATTCTGCAGTGGAGTAGCTTTCCTGAATCACACAGATTCCTCAGACTTGCAGATTTGCTTTTGTGTTTTAAATAGTTTTTTTACATCAGCAGTCATAAAAATGTGAAATGAAATAAACATTTTAAAATAACCAAAGTACGTATTTACCATAAGGAAAAAATATATATTTTGAAGAATTTGCATAGTTTTTAGGGGGATTCATACATTTTTGGAATTTGCACAAATTTGGAATGTGAATTTACGCAACATGCATGAGAGCATGTGTGTAAAATCTGATTCAGTCACTGAGCAGACAATGGACTGAAAGGTGCCTGACTGTAGGGACTACACCCATTTCTTTCCAAATGCATTGTTCAAAGGTTGTTCCCTTAAATTTGATTCAGAACTGAAGGAAGAGGCAGGGTCAGAATTCTTAGTTGAAATGCCAAGGCCAGCAGCCAAGAGGCTGGGGAGAAATGCACCACATCGAGTTCAGTGAGAAAATTTGTTGAACAGGCAGAGTTATGTGTAGGCAGATGTAGCACGTTCCAGTGGAGCAAACCTCAGGGAACCAAGGTTGAATTTGGATGCCAGGAAGTACTTCCTGACAGTGACGACCCCAAGGGTATGGAATGGGCTTCCACAGGAGGTGGTTGAAGCCCCATCAGTGAGGATAGGCTGGACATGCACATGGTAGGCATGTCATGAGTGGAGCCAGCTGGAGCCAGGGGTCAGACTAGATTGCCTGGGAGGCCCCTTCTGACTTGCTCTGTTTCTATATCTCTATGTTTCTATGTAACATGATCAGTCTTGTCAAATCAAAGGAACAGTCCAACTGAGTAGTATGCGACATTCCTGCTGTTTGGTGCACAAGCAGCAAAAACCACCCTGAGGATGGAACCAACTCCTTTGAATCGGGAAGGGAGGAGAGGATTCAATTTGGATCCAATTTCTTATTGTTAATACACATTTACCCAGCAGCTGATATTCTAACTTCCATGGTATCTTTTGTTACTGACTTCTGCAATATTCTTCCTTTGAATTAGAAAGCCACAGGCTTGCTGGTTAAAGACTATAGTTACAAAACCTTTGTCTTAAACTGCTTGGAGTAGCAGGGGAGGAGGGAGACTGACCTCCAAGACTGACAGTGCATGAAGCATAGATGGAATGGATTTTACCTTCCTCCTTTTAAATCCAAACATCTCAACAAGTAAAGTTCTGATAGCTGTTTTTGTTATGACATCTGCTCACTTCATTAGCTTCTTTCCATTTAATTCTTGTAGCATCCTTATGACAGGCATCAAACAAGCAAGATCAGGGCAATTTTCTGAGCCTACTATCCAGTATTATTCTATATCCAAGTGCAGGGGAGGAAGATGCAATTTGGGGAACATCAGGAAGTAATAATGAATGCCAGGAAGATATGACCAAAGACGATTCCTAGTGCTTGACCATTTGGTAGAATGGGGTTCTTGATATTTCGTTTCCAGTAATTATGGAAATTTAGGTTGGTACTTTCTTTAGTCTTACACCCTCATTTATGGTCATAGAATAAAGCACTAGCATTTCCAGCTGCATTTAAGCAACAACTTGAATGGATGTGAGCTGGAGCCTGATAATGGGCTCTGCCACAGCTGGTAAAATGCCGAGAAGAAGTGCTGAGACATTGGTATTTTGATGGACCGTAATTGGACCAGAAACTCATGTTCTATTAGCATGATTCCCATTATACCAAGTCTAATCGCAGGGGTGGGGAAATGGACCTTTTGTACATTTCGAAACAGCTGCCTAGCAACTTTCCAAATGAGAAATGATTTCACAGTGGGACAGGGGCAATCTGCGGTTCTCATTCTAAAACATCCTTATGGCTTCTTTTTGAGTTTACAAACAATGTTTGAGCATTAAAGTCATGTAATTTTGGTGGCAGGCTGAAGATATTCATATATATATTTAATCCCCTTCAGCCAATACTTCTCTGTCTCAAAGGAAAACCCACCACATGTTTACTTGGAATTTTATAGAGCAGGACTGGGGAACTTCTGGCCTTCCAAGTGTTGCTGGGCTCCAATTCTTATCAGCCTTAGCCAGCCTCAGCAAGGGTGAGAAATGACACAAGTAGCAGTTCATTTACATTTAAAAGATTTCTCTGTTATACAATATCTTCTGGGAATACCTGTTGGAAATCTTCCTATATGTTGAGTATGAGACTTATTGTGGGAAGCTTTCAAAAACCATTTGATATGATACTAGTTCACTGATACTAGATATTGCCTTAATCTGGTGCCCTCCAGATGTGTTAGGCCAAAGCACCCATAATTCCCAGCCAGAAGGCCGTTTTCTGAAACTGATGGGGGTTAAAGAACAGTTCTCTGGAGAGTTGTGGAAGGATGTGCAGGTTGAGTGCTATGCCGAGACTCAGTGGGGAGGAGGAAAACATTTCCATGTCACTTGTTGTTTTCAGAATAAAACCCAATGCTAAAAAGCATTAAGTTGGGGGAAAAAAGACAAATGGGATAAGTGTGAGATTGTCTTAAATGTACAAAATATGAACTGTTTTGTTATATTTAAAAAGCCTGGCTCCATGGTGGAGCTCCAGAAGGGAGATCCAGGATTAAGCACCTGGCATTAAGAACAATTTCTGCATGTGCATCTCTATTTGTGTAGGTTACCAATGCTGAGAGTGAGCTCTCAACAGTGGGATATAGCAGAAGTGTGTGTGGTGTCAGGCACTGGGAGTCATCTTGGCAGGTGCTGGGTGGAGCATGGAAGGCAGGCAGCCTAAGGCCTCCCAAAAATCTGGAGGGAATCCATCCTTCTACCATGAAATGTGGAAGATGAAATCAGCACCACTGATCATTTCAAATTATCTTCCAATTTTTAAAGGAAGGACTGAGGAGCTGTGGTCATGGTGGTAACCTAATACTTTCATTTAGCTTCTCTATAGCCTGAAGTACCTGATCCTGTCTAATCTTGGAAACTAAGTAGGCTCAGGGTTAGAATCTGGATGCGTAAGACTATAATTATTGTTGCAAGCCACTCAGAGAGCTTCAGCTATGGGTGGTACAGAAATGTAGTAGTGATACTAATACTACTAATAATAATTTGGGAAATTATAGTTTCAGCTGGGGAATTATAGTTCAGTATACAAAACCAAATTAGGCTTTCCTCTCAAAGGCAAATTATTTATCTTTGGTTTAAAAGATGAAGGGGCTAAAACAAAGATCTTGCTGATCTGGTGGGCATGTCTACAGTTCCCTTGAGAGTACATTCAGAGAGATAACAAATAAAAGGGATGTAGAACAGAGTGTAATGCAAAGTAAATAACTGAACTGCAATGTCAAGGTGAGGACTTAGCATTCCTCTTGGAGCATGAGAGCAATGTTTGCAATGTAAATACTTATTGGAAGATGGACTAGTTATATTGCTTCTGCTATCTGAGAGACAAGGAAGAGGAGATTCAAAGCTGTCAGCTCCTTTGTGTCAAGGATATTCTGACTGTGTGGGTGACGACAGAGGGTAGCTTCAGTAAGAAGCAAATGTTGATTGATTTCATGTGATGCTGATGTTGGCCAACCAGATGCAATTGCTCTCTTCATCTGTTCTTTCACCCCTCCTCTTCTGCAATTTGATGACACTTTTTAAAAATCAATCAGCCCATAAGTGTTCAGGTTTTATTGGACTTTTCCCCTTTTCTTTTTGCACAGAAAGTTTATTTGCAACAGCTTGCAGGAAAGGGAAATGTGATTTAACATGCTCAAGTCCAGAAGATCAAGACCATGCAGTAGAGTGTTTCCCACAGTGGTGACAGGTTGCAACAGAATGGTTCTGCTTAAAATGCAACCTGCCAAGTCTTGCTGCAGCAGGGGAGTTCAGTGTGATCTGATGCGGCCGGCTGCAAAGAGATGTCATGCTGCCATCTTATCTGAAAGACTTGCCAGAATTCCATCTGATGGGCTTTGCTACAGGGGTATTTGTCATCGTAAAGTAACCTGATGGAAACAGCTTGTGGCATGGCTTAAATATACTTCAGTCAGTTAAAATTACCATGAAATGAGTGGTTGAGATGGCTAACACCATTATGCCACACAATTGTGGGGATATGCAAGGCTCTGTCGTCTGGTTGGATTTTTCACCACCAAGAGTTAGGCAATATGGTGCCTTTGGACACTTATTTGGCACTTGCAAAAATTTTTTAAACAGTGAGTTCAAAAGAGGAGGTTAGTTTGCTACAGTGTAGATGCCAGCTCTGTCTTTCATTAAGTTTTTTGGGCTGGTTACCTGTCTTTTGCCATGCACCCAAGGCATCCATTTAGTGCCCAGGACAGTTTTTCAAATTGCTAAATATGCCTATAATCAATATAAGAAGTTTCTTTATCTTCATTTATCACTTTAGTGAACTTCAGGGCTGTGTATTGCTGGCCAAGACAGTGGAATTGGAGTGGGCTAGTATAGTGAAATGGGTGTGAAACATTAAGTAGCCCAGGGTAAAAGAAGAGAGTGAAACTAATATGAATTGTTATTTTGGGAGGACATGTCATGATGGAATTGATATAATGCTCACTTGGACATTGCATTGTTCCTTATTCATGAGCATCGTGAACATCATCAGATTTCATTTTCATACTCCCCAATATCTGAAATTTTATCTAGAAGGCAGGTTGTCCTTGAATTCCTTTCCAGCTGCCAGACTGTTGTTTCTACGAAGGATGAAACTGCTCAAGTCACTATTCTTGCTGAGATACAGCTGGGTACAAAGGACCTGGCCAGTGCCAAACATGTCAGATTCCAAAAATGGCAAATTGCATGAGAAACCCTGGGGCTCAGCTAAGCATCTGGGAAATGACATATGCATTTCAGCCCTGGGAAACTCACTGTAACCCCCTCCCCTGCAAACAACCTCCATACTTCCCGCCAGGATATTTTCACCTGCAATTGGGTTTCTGCTTTTTCCTTAGAAATTGAGGATAGTGGCAAAAAGGAAGTCCACTACTTTTGACACCACCACCCATGAATGGCAGTGCAGTGGTATCTATGGGAGGCTGTTTTGCTGTTTGGCATATTCTCCTTGCCCTCTTCAGCATCCTTTCCAGTGTAGTGAAAAGATGCCTGCCTGCCTGCCTACTTGTCTTTTCTCCATTCCATTCCCTTTCGCGGGGATGCAGCCCAGATTCTGTTATTTGCTGCCTCTGACTTCCGATTATTTACCAGGCTCCTTGCGTGCACAGTCCTTCCTGCCTACAGCACCAGTGGGCATGGTGAAACTTGGAGGTGCAGCACGGCTGTACAGCTCTCAACCCTCAAAGCCTACAATCACATTTCTTTTTGTGGCCAGTTTCCTTAGAGAATTGGTAGTGGATCAGCCTGCTGTGTCTGAACTGCTTGGCAAGGTGGATATACCAAGCTATTTCCAGGGATCCCTTTACTGTTTCTCTCCATGATCATTATATTCAAGCTGTGTCCATTTAAAATGCACACAACCCACTGCTAGGACCCCCATCCTCAACACAGTGGGACACTTGCACTATTCAAACATGCCATTGTGTTCACAGTATATAATAACACTGCTTGTGGGGAATCTGTGCTTTACTTGCATGTAAATGTAATTGTGATTTGTTGGAAATCACTTGATATGCAGTGCTTTGATCTCCCACTACCTTTCCCAGTTCTATTACCAAAGGGGAAATTGCTCTGTATGTGTGTGTTTAATTTCCCCTTTGTTATAAATTCCTGGTTTAAAAGAGAGCCAAGTGTTGCACAGTCAACTGCGGTGACAAATGTATAGAACAAAAAAGGAGATGATTATACATTATATTTTCGCATTGACAATGGAAGGGGAGGGGGAAATGGTTGTATAACACATAGCTAGCTTGATTTACTCTCCCTTAGGTCCCATGTCTATTGGAGAGCACCAAAGATGGTACAGAAATAAACATAACACTTTGGCTATTTTTTCTTGTCAGTTTATAAGGAAGAACTGGGCAGTGTAATACAGCAACCCCTCAGGAATGTTCTATCAGCTGTCGCCACTCTCCAGAATTACCATCCTAGAAGTAAATGCCTACACAGCAGTAGAAAGAGCAGTGGCACAGGCAGAGGAAAAGCCTTGATGGAACAAATTGGGAAGGTGCAATTTATTTTGGCCATACCTAGCATATAAAAGGACACTCACTATATGACTATGAATGGTAGGTGCCATTCAGTTTGCCATCTGCAAGAGACACAAACTCCTTTGCATTGCAGGATATGCAGGCCTCAGACACACAGAGAAACATTAATCTAGAAGAAGGGGTGAGCAACATATGCATGCATCCCCAATCTTTTTTGCACACTCTGCTCCCCACAAAGTTGTCACACTCTAAGCTGCACTGAATTTTGACAGTTGCTCTTCCTTCCTTCCTTCCATTGCTTAATTTCTGTGGAATTTCATCTCTAATTTCAGCAGCAATTGCTGCTGGTGGTGATTTCAGTGGCAGGTGTGTGGTTTATAGTAAGTTCCAGGTGTGGGAAATTGGCCACTGAACCCTCCAAAATTGGCCTCTGGATCCCTGATTTAGAAGAGAAGAAATTCTGTTATATTCTGAGTATATTTAAAAGACTGGCTAAAATCTAAATGTTTTCAGTCATGCAATTAAGCTAGTGTTACCACTTGCCACACCACTCAGTGTTGTGGGGAATGTGGGTACAAATATGAATGTTAAGCCGTGAGGACGCAGCTGGTGTTGAAAGTGCTTGTGTGCTGCTGGATAGCACCATCTAGAACTGCATTTCTCAAAATCTCTTGTGAGGAGCTCTGGCATTCTTCATAGCTCGTTAGGATTCCCTCAGTTCAAAGGTGACTGATGGTGGAAACCATTTCTTGCTGATAGGTGTGTCATCTTGTGAGCATTTGAGCAACATCAAGCTGTGCACAGGACTGCTCATACAGTTTGATCCTGCCTCTTTTTTCTTAAGGCCCATAAATTTCCCTTAAAGAGAAAAGAAGTAGTAGGGGGGCTTAATGAGAGGCTTCTTCTAGTGGAAATTCTGAGATGTCTAGTATTTGTCCAAGTCTCAGAACCCCTCAATGGAAAAACATTCTGGGGATTCAAACCACTGCCTGCTAACTCTCTCCTTTTAAAGATATCTTTTGGGGCCTGGGGAAAAGGGGAAGTTTGAACCTGTAGACTGGAAGGTAGCAACAGTCCCATGAGCAGGGTTATGCTCCCCTCTAATCTCCTCAAGTCTTCACAATTCATCTATCCTTCAGGGGATGTTTACATCATTGTTCACCTTCACATTAAGGAACTTGTCAGGAAAAGTTAGAGTGCTAACTGTTGCCTCCAACAATGCCTTTAGCAGTGAACTGTGTGGAGACCCTGGAATATGCCCCAGGAACCCCTACAATATGTAGGGTTTCCATGACACACATGCAAAGCTCCTTGGAAGAAGAGTCGAAGTGGGGATTGTTCCTTCAAAGTAGAAAGTCTGGAAGCCACTGTTCTACATTAAATGTATCAACTGCACTCAGCTCTGTTTACATGAAGCAACCCATATGTTTGGGAATATTCTCCCGCTTTCACCAAATCTGAATTAAACTGGAGAACTTGTTTTAAATCAATTTGATTTTGTTAACTACAGTAAGACTAAGACAAGCTGACTTTCATTTAGATATCATGGCTTTACTGGCTTATGGGGTGAGGCAATAAAATTTCCTCATTGTATGAATTTTTTCAAAGATAGTTTGTAGTGAGCAATCTCAAAATGCAAATTATATTTCACAGCTACGAATCAGTTCTAGAGCTGCTGGTGTGTACTAAATCCTCACAATCTCTTACAGCTTTATCATATGTACAGCAGAGGATAAAAAAGAGTAGGACTTTTCCTTCTCTTGCTTGGCAGAGGCAATTTGCTTTCCAATCCTCCTCAGAAAGAACATGACTGGATATACTCAGGGTCTGCTTTTCCTGACATTTGCACACTGGACAGGTCTATTGCAGTTCGGTGTTCATGTTAAATATTAGAAATACCATCCTATCTTTCTGCTGTTTCTTGAAGATTATGTTCAGAAATGACAATGGATAGGTTGTGTATGCATAAGAAGGGAATCACATCAGTGCAGAAAGTGCCAGTTGTACTATGTTAAGCAGAGAGAAAATGTTCTTAATCCTTCTGTAAACTTGCTGATACATGCTGTTCCCTTGCATTCATATACTCCTGTGGGTCTACCCAGTTAAATGTCACCTGTAAAAATCTCTAACATAGTTTTGGTGTGCAATGGTCTATGCCATGTTTAAATATTCTCATTGGCAAACAGATTTCTTCTGTACATTTACCTAACCTGGTTTCAGATGAAAATGTCTGAATGCATGAAGGTGCCAGTAAGGAATGTGTGGGGCTAGCTCTGCCTTCTCAATGCCTTTACATGCACCAGCAGTGCTTCCAAGTTGATACTTGATTGGCTGAATCTGAAGGGGGCCACCTTCATCACTCACAAGCATTTCCATCATGGTGACTCGTGTCCTATTCCCAAGTCTGAAGCCCTGCGCTCAATGAAAGTGGCCCCTTCCTGTCTCCTCTGGTTGTGCAATGGTTCATAGCATGACTGGTGCATGTCTTGTCATGAAGGGGGTGGATCTGTACCCATACATTCCAGAAGGCCCCTTCACACTCAGAAGCAAATGGCTGGAGAGGGGTTTCTGAAGGCATTTCTTGCCTCCTTTCTCTTCTTAGTAGAGCTACCAACTAAACAAGGAAGATAAGAATATACATGGCAAAAGAAAAGCAAGAGTGTTGACATTTCTGTTTCCAATACATATGTTAATAAAGCAGTCTATATATTTAAATAAGTATCCAAATCAAATCAACTGGTGATTTTTTTTCCTTTGTATTGGTGGACTTGTGAACAATTATTGTGAATGGACATGCTTTCACACCATCACTTTTCTTTCTTTCCTTCCTTCCTTCCTTCCTTCCTTCCTTCCTTCCTTCCTTCCTTCCTTCCCACCATTCACTTTCTTTTTCTTGTTTTTGGTGTATAGCAAACAAAACCTATTAAAAAAACTGCTATCCTCCTACGCACAGGGAAAGAAGAAGCTGAACAAAAGCCCATCTCTGAAAGCTTCCTTAATCTGATAGAGGTGCCAGTCCTCCTCCTCCTCCTCCTCCTCCTCCTCCGTGCCTCCTCATCATCATCATCTTCAAACTGCCCTGCCACCTACTGAGCATTTGAAGAAATGCCCATGCTTAAGATAAAAACAGAACAAAAGGAATACATCATCACAATAAAATGAAACAGAACTGAGAACACTCAGGACAATGAAATGTGGAAGTGACATGAGAAACCAGTAACATCTCATCTAAAACAATAAAAAGTGGCTAGTCTGATCTCTGTCATAAGAATGTTTCTCAATAGAGATACTGCTACCACAAATACCTTGTTTTAAGTGCCTGCCAACCTAATCCCTCTAGGACAGTGGCTGGATGTAGAACAGCACCTCCAGTCACAATAGCAAAAGATGGATGGGTTCATAAGTGAGTATAGCCTTAACCTGCAGTTTTCTCCAACCTTTCCTGAAATCTTTTTGGATATTAATTACATTGTGTGTCTCATTAGAATGTATTCTTTTGCCTTAAGTTTTAACTTAAATAGAGTAAACACACCTATTCCTTTCTCTCTCAATTTTTAACAGATATCTGGTAAAAAAATTTGCAATTAAAAGCAAATAAGCTTTCTTTCAATAGATTTGGCAGACAATTAGTCCTTACTTGGAACGCAAGGTATCATTTTGAATTTTGAGCTCTCTAGGAACGCAATTACTTGCTGGCAGCATAACTAAGAGAGTGGGCAGCATACACCATGAGAGTTGTGGGGTCCAATGTGCTCTGTTCCTTCACATCTCTGTCATTCCAAGAGAGCCTTTGGGATTGGGCAGTCGTTATTTGTTTTTTGGCACCAGGCCAAGACATTTTTATTTAAAAGTTATTTTAATTGTTAATTATTGATTGTATTTATTGGGGTTTTATGTTTGCGCCGAGATGTTTCCGGATCTTTAATGGCTAATTTGTGGTTGTTTATTTATTTTGTAAGCTGCCCTGAGGCTTTCTGCAAATGGGGCAGCATAGAAATGGTCTAAACAAACAAATAAATAAAAATGAAATAAATGTTCTGGAGTGCCCCCAGGTAGATCATGCCTGGATATGATGCTCTTGTAGACTGAGTAAAGATCCCTGCAACTTTCTGGCTGGCTGAGGAATGTAGGTGTTGTAGGACTTTCTTTCTGTCTAAATTTACATAGAATTATACCCAGATGCCCATTTGAGACAATGGGAATTACTTCTCATTGCACTATGCAATGCAGATGTTACCGTTCTGTGATAAGAAGAAAATAAAACTAGGATTTTGGTCTTGCTGAACTTGATGTTATGGAAGTCAGCTCTATAAATTGGTCACACTAATAGGGGTAATGGGCATGAAGGGAAGCTGGGCTCACTATTCCCCTCTAAAGCAAGCAAATTGCTCCTGAGATGATCACTGCCCGGGAGGGATGTCCTGCACAGTTTATCTCCCCACAACATGTAAAGGCTTTCCAGACTTTCATTTTTTAATAAAGCCCAGAGGAATGAAAAAAACTTAGGGCTAATTTGCAGTGATTTTGGTGGCCTTGCTATGCGTCTCCCCACTTTCTCCTTACAGTATGGTCTCCTGCTGGCCACAGTGGGTGAGTGACTGGACTGGTGGTAAAGGATTGAGGCTGGTAGTTTTGGATCTTTAGTGCAACAGAAAAATAACAGTTGTTTGGGCAAGACTTTGGCAACCTTAATGAGGCTTCAGGATCCAGTTCATGACAGTGAACATTAGCCCTTATTGCCTCATGGAGCTTTAGCTGGGACTGGGGCCAAGCACTCATTTCATGATGGTTCTTGTGCTCTGATGGTTTTCAGTTTATTGTGAGGTAACTTTTCTGTATATCTTCTCATGGGCTAAAGTCCAACCTGTCCAAAGGACGCAGAGGAATCCGATGGCCACTTGGTCATGTAGCCACAGTCAATTGCTTTTTAGCTGGAGGAATCCAGACTTTAGGGAAAAGGGACCACTGTTACTGCCCCAAGCTGAAAAGTCTTAGTAAAATCTAAACATGCAGTGCTTAGATTTTTTATTGAAAAAGTACATCAGGAGAAGTGGAAAAGAACGTACAGAGATAACTTCCATCCTATGCCTTAATTTACATATGCACTAGGATGAGGTGATCATGTGCAGCAGTGGTAAAAGGCAACTGTGCATGTGTGCGTGCGTGCGTGTGTCTCTTTGTGTATGCCTCTGTAGATATCTGAGTACAGGTAAGTGGTCACATTTTTAATGTTCCTGTATTGCAAGTTGCAAAATCTTTCAACTCAAGAGATGACTTACATTTCAGGGAAGTTCATTGAGAGTTCATTGTCCATATTTTAATGATGGGTGTTGCCAAAAGCAAAGGGGGCAACCTGCCCCTAAATGGGCACAAATGCTCCCTTCGATTGCTGCCTGATTTGTCAAATGTTCCATTTGTGCAAAGTGAAAATCAGTCACACTGTGAATGGGAATCCAGCAGGAGAAAACCAGCAAGGTGATGTTGAGATTGTATTTGGAGAATCCTAGCAATTTCAAACATCACCTGTTCAACTATTCCTACTCCAAAATGATCATATTTAAAGCTTAGCGTATGAAGAAACATGCTCAAAACCAGGAAAACAGCCAAAAGACTGGCAGATGGGGGAAGTGGGTGGGGCAAAGGGGCAGGGATGTGGCCACCTGGAAACCCGAGAGGAACTAGATTCAGTCTATGAACTTAAATTTTGCAACTTTGGTTTATGGGTTTGGGGAGAATCCCTAGAAGTACGAAACTAACGCGACTGGAAGTAGGCTAGGATCAAATCTTTATCTCTCAAATGCTAGCTTTTCCTTTCAATGTGGGGTGTTTTCATAAATGGGGATGTATTCAATATGTCATCCTTCATCTTTATTCTGAAGTGGGTGCAATCCGTTGCATTTCCTCAGGCTTTTCTTACCACCCTCTTTTTTTGCTGCATAAATACCATATTTTTTGCTCTATAAGACTCACTTTTCCCCCCTCAGAAGTAAGGGGAAATGTCTGTGTGTCTTATAGAGCGAATCTTTGTGTACAGTAAGTCTGTCAGATGTGCAGCCCATGGGGAAGTGATGGGGAATGTGCCTGTGATTATGTGCACATTTGATTCAGAATATTTTTTTTCTTGTTTTCCTCCTCTAAAAACTAGGTGCGTCTTATGGTCAGGCGTGTCTTATAGAGCGAAAAATACGGTAATTAGAGGGATGAAAAATGGGAGACAAGGATAGGACAAAAGAAATAGGGGTGGGCAGGAGCCAGAAAGCATGGAGGGGGAGGTTTTCAGCTTTGAAACAAGGAGACACACCTCCAGTTCTGTTGCAGGAAATGAGCTGCTGATTTTTTTTTCCTATGTGGAGAAGTGGGGAGCATAAGGGCAGGCCAGCTGGATTTCAGATAATCTGCTCTAGGGGAAAGGGAGTGATATTCATTGTTGCCGAGTGACATTAATGCCATCTACTGTTCTGAAGGGGCAAAATAGCCTGAGGAAGAAAAGTTGATAAAAGAATTAATTCTGCCACAAGCATTAATGATTAAAGATTAGGAAGTAATGAAGAAACTCTTCTTTTTTTAAAGTGTAGAACCCACTATTAGTTTGCACAGCAATATTGTTCAAAGAGTCATTTCTAAACTTGGAGACAGTGGCTGCTTGCCAAAGAAACACAATTAAAATATAGTGAAATATAGGAAGAGCGGCACAAATAAACTCAATTAAATGTGGTAAGTTAAGGGTCTTCCTGAATGAGTGACCCCATTCAAGGATGCTGTCAGTAGAATTGGCTACAAGTTTAGCATCTTTGAAAATCTGTCTACTTGTTTTGTAGCCAAAGAGGAAATAAAATGTCTACATATTGGATTCTAAGCTAGGGACAGTTGTGAAAAGCTACCTTCTGAACAGAAATTTGTGATGCAGCACTGGCGGTTATAAGCCATTCTGTTCTTACTTCCCATGGAATAAGGAAGATTGATGCCAGGAGGGTATCCTGGGCTGCTGGGTAGGGTCAGAGTGGATGAGAAGCATGGAGCTTGGGGCACTGAGAAAGTCATTCTGGAAGGGGGATTGAGGGGGATTGGAGGGGAGGAGAATGGCTAGTAAAAGGCCTGGCAGTTCGGACTGCTGCTCAGCTGTTCAACAGGAAGCTCTGAATGAGGTTACGGAGCACTTCCCCAAGCTGGGGTTCTCCAGATGTGTTGAACTGCAGCTCCTGCTATCACCACCCAGCATGGGGGAAGACAGGATGTGTAGTCTAACACATCTGGAGAACCCCAGTTTGAGGAAGTCTTTGTTAGGCTCTCAGACAGAAATACTGTGCTATTCTTGATTCTTTCTCAAATAATAATTTGTTATGGTTGTCACCATAACTATGGATATTTACTGCCTTTAAAATCATGAGCAGTCCTGGAAGATATTAGGGCAATCTATTTTGTCCCAGGTGCAGGCTTTAAATTACACTCAGATATATAAAAGAGGCACTTTACTGCTCTCTGTGGCTCAGGTAGCAGTGGAAAGCAGTTTAGGGAAAGTCTGGACGTGCTGGTCAGACCAGGACACTTCACCTGTGAACCTGAAGGCCTAAGGCATTTAAATGTCCTGATTTGGGGGATTTCTTTTATACCAAACCATGGGCTACAGTGCATCTTCACCCTTTGACTGAGAATAATAAACTGTGCTGGATCAGACCAAAGGACTATCTAGTCCAGCAGTCTGTTCCCATGGTGATGACTCGGGAGTCTACGAGAAAGCTGGGCATCTGGCATGTATTTGGGAATGGATGTCCAATAACTCTAGAAGTATGTATGAAAGAACACAGGATCACCTCTTCCGAAACTTGCACATTCAAGTGTGTCCCTAGAGCACCTGGGAGAGCACCTTTGTTGGGCTGTGCAGATGGATGGATGCCCAGCCTGTGCTCAGTTCAGGATGCCTCTGGGGCTTTTGGTAGATGAGCTCCCGACAGTCCAAAGTTCTGGCTTAGCTTCTCTCCCCGAAAAGAGCTTTGGATGAAGCTACAGCTAGAGTGACATAAATGCTAAAGGAGAAATTTCCCAGCTGGCGGATGCATCTTTCACATTATGGTAATTATATCTTTTAAAGTTAGTAAGGTGGAGACATGGCCAACTGTTTAATGGGGAAAGGTTCCTGTGAGTGAACTATCTTGGCACAGAAATGTCTCTCCTCTGGCAAGAAAGCCTACTGCTGCTGCTTAATGCACCATCAAGGTGACTCAAAGACAGTCTCTGAAGGGCAGGAATAGGAGACAAGGTTGGGAGGAGAGCAGTGTGATCTAATAGAAGAGCAGAGCCTCCAGTTAAATTGCTCTGTGAATGCCTGCCCGCCTTCCTTTCTTTCTGCCATTGTTCTCCCAAGCCATTGCCCTTCCCATTTAGTTCCTCCATCTTTTGCTCACTGCCTCCCAAGTTGGGTTTAGCCTCGTGACTTCCTGATCTTCTTGTTAAGAAATGTCCATAGTCTTAACTTTGCTGGATGCTCGTACAGAGAGGTAAAAGTTCTGGCTTCTGCACAAACGCTGATGTCCTTGAAGGGGAATGGAGAGCTGCTAGTGCAAATTCTCCAGTCCCAATGAAGACAGACTTTCTCACAGAGTACAGTGACATTATTTGAACAAATGAATGCATAATTAAATGTCCTGTAAGCCTCTGTAAATGTCTCCATAACCCTTGACATCTGTTTTCAAGCTGAGAAAGCTACTGGTACTCAGCAAGTACAGAGTTTCCCAAAGATTAATGAATTTGCAGGTATCATTAGATGAAGAGCGGGTGGTTGCAATTGCAGTAGGAATGTACTGCAATTTTCTTGTGCAAATCATCCAGAGAGGTCCTGATTGCAACCCTGCACACAAATGTGAGGAGAAACACAATTCTCTGAAACTTTTTTGCAAATTCCAAATGCACCTGCATTAGAAAGTGCACATATGTACAAAAGAGCATTCCTGATCGTTCATATTTACACATATGTGCACGTGTACAATTGAGGAAATGTCTGTATATCTGCATTTTCAGGCTTTAGCCTACTAGAATAAATGTGCATTTTTAATCAGAGCAAATACACATTTTCCTTGATTAAAAAATGGGCATGTTTCCTGACTGGGGAAAGGCAGCAATCTTGTTCAGGAGTGCTTTGTTCATCTCCAAATTTCCATGCATTTATCCATGTTGCCCACATCTAAACCTGAGGAGTTGCATCCCACTTTGCTTCCCCTTCCATATAGGTTTCCTGCTGATAGCCTGTCTGAATCTGACCAGTGTGCCAGTCCTCCCCTTTAGCTTATTGCCTCCAATCTGGGAGCATTTATAGGAAAGTGGCTGGTCAGGCTGTCATAAAGTTGACAGTTAAAAACTCAGTTATGACAAGAATCCTAAAGGAGAGCAAAGTGCTTTTTCTCATGCTGGCCAGAGAGGGCCCTGAGCTAGGAATCCTTGAAAGAATGTTATTAACCTTGATAGGGGAGAGTGAAGTGTGACAAATCCCATCCTCCACAGAGGCAGGCTTGAAGCATTTTAGTTTATGGGCCCCGGTAATGGGGGAGGAATGAAGCAGTGAGAAGTGGGATGAAATTGGAAGCTGTGAAACTGGCATGCTTGCTGGTTCCTTGCTAGCTGGTTCCAGCCACCATGCTGTGCCAACCATTCTGCTAAGTATTTAGCAGAGTGGGGGTGCCCTTATGTTATCTTTACAATTCAGAAAACAGGGACCTCCCCATACAATATGACAGCAGCACCATTGCTGAGTTTAATTGCATTGCTTCAAATAAAGTACCAGTGTAGTTGGGTGTGCCTTTGAACATGTATGAAATGCTTTTCACCTATCATACCTGGCCCTCACACTGGCATTAGGAGGCAGGACTTTCAAAACTGAAGGTGAAGTTTCCAGGTAGGTTTGAGGCTCTGCTCCACTCTACTTCATTTAGAAATTAACTACCAGGTAAACTGTAAATACTGAATTCCTGAAAACTGGGTCGAGGAAGAAGTTCTAGCAAGTACTGTAGCTGTTTAATGGCATTCACCCTGGTCTCAAGATATTGTTCTGTCTTGATGCAAAGCCATAGCATCCCCCTGTAGTTAAATTTGCACAGCATCTCCTTATTTCCATTGATGTAAGCCTATTCTCAAATGTAATTTGAGCTGTAAATACACAAACGTAGAGATTGGTTGTGGGGTTTACTAAGTGAGAAGGAAAATGGATGCAAAGCATCCTTACAGTCATCATCTCTGTTAGTACTTCCCATGTTCTAGGTCTGAGTAGTAGTGTGCAAAACAGATTCCAAGCAGGAATGTCAGATTACTTTGTAATGGATTCAAGCTACAGATTCCACAACAGACCTGTTTTTTCTGAGTTGTACAGATTATGTGCTCTTCTGGGACATTCTTTTACTCAGGTGTGGGGGAGCTGCACAAGCTTGCATAGATGCACATTAGTATTAATCTTGTTTGCTCAAGCTTTGCAACTGGAATCAAATTCTTGAACTTCACTTAAGTATCTATCAACAAAGTGTCAGAATGAAAGATACAGAAATACAGAAGAAACCACTTTAGCAAAATCTGTGTGTCCCCCATTCCAAGTCAGAAGAGTGGTGAGGCCTCACTTGCTGATTTTGTGAAGCTGACTTACAAATCCATCTGTTATTTGTGAGTAGCTTTTTCTAATATAATTTCATGCAACTGTGCAAGGGCATGCAGAATGATGTTTCACAATAATTGTTGGCAAAGTATTAAAGGAGAACTAGCTTTGTCAAGCATAATTTCACTGAAGTTTATTTTTGAACTAATGTTCTAACATCTGAAACTTGAAACAAGTTTACAATAACACACACAAACTGAAAAAGGGTGAGCACCGGATATGCAGAAAGTGGAGAGAAGGTGGACATATCAGAAATTGTTTCTATGTATTTCCAGGTTTAGCACCTAGTGGTTCCTGAGATTAAGGCTGATAATAGCCTCTCCACAGGAAAAGCTGAAATCAATGGAAGTGGACACCAGGCAAGATCCATTTAACTGCTTAGGAGAGAATAGAAAGTGTTATTTTAAAAAAGGGACAAATTACACAAAATCTATTTAAGTGATGTTCATATGTAGAAACAACAGGGGAGAATAAATTGTACCCAATTGCATGAAATAAGGTATTATTTTTTCTTGGTTCAGGGAAAACAAGATATCAAATCATACATTCTGTATGTATCTCTAAAACAGTAAAATACAGTTTCATATTGTGTTCATATCAAGATAATTGATCATCCTTAATATTGATGGTTAAAATATTATTTATATAAAATGAAGGCATGAATAACTGCATGTAAAAGATAGAAGAACCCTGTATATCCTATATGGAGAATTCTACATTTCCTATGGGTGATGGATGGATTCTTGTATAGATAATATCTTGGATAGGCAATTTCCACAGATACTATGCCACAAATAAGTGGCATCCAGCATTGGTGAGATCTAAAGAAGAAGCCTTTTTTGTGCAGATAATTGGAAGGGCTAAACTGAAACAGGGCCCTTTTTGGGTGAACATTTAGCACCCACAGAAAATCAGCCCCCTTTCTGGCAACTTTTCAGGAAAGGGAGGAGGAAAATGCATAGAAGACAAATGGCTCAATGTTCCCTGATTTGGTTTGCCATACTGAACTCACCATAGTGCAGTACAACAAAACAAAAAGCGCCCGCCTGGTTTCTTCAGTAAGAGAAGTGAATTCCCCTTCCTCACATTTTAGGTGCAAACAAAGTAATTTGCTTCATTTTCCCTTGTTGTTGACATCATCCAGCCAGATCTGATTGGCTACGTGTTACCCAAGAAGATGTTTACATGGTTCTTGATTGACTGGGAACATGAGAAGAAGAAAGAAGAAACTTGGTGCTGAAGCAAAAGCAGAGCAAGCTAATAAAAGCTCCAAAAAGGAAGAATTCTCTGCTCTTGCTAATTTTCTGAATAGGTTTGTGACAAAGCTCTATGGAATCTGTCTCCTTAAGTGTTCACAAACTTCCTCTTGTGCTTGGTCCTGTCTTAGAAAATGAGTTGAGCAGAGAGAAGTCCATGAATGCTTGCAGAGTGTGATGCCTGTGCAACTGGCAACCACTTCTGCATCCCATGCAGCAAACAAAGGCTGCTGCACATCCTGCAAATGTGGGACACCACTTGCTCGGGGCAAGCGCCACATGAATGCTGGGTGTGCTTGCCAGGAACTCAGACTTACTGCTGCAACAAAGTGGACCAGGTTTTGGGAGCCAGGTCCAGGGAACTCGACAGAGCCCCATCATGGATTCCTCACACACCCCTAGTTCTGACCATGGGATACCCCTGTAACAAGGGATGTCAGTAGTGGGTTTCTCTGCTCAATAGGTGGGATTTCACTTTGGACTTTTCTACTTGAGGCCGTTAATCAGTTGTATCTGCTTTTAGTTTTATCACAGGACTGACATCAGAGTAGTACACAAAGAGCATTTCCTTCCCTGCTTTCCTGCTACATAACCACTAGATGGCAATGTGGCACACAGGAGTAGTGCAAATACACAAGTGGAAAAAGTGTTTGTAAATAATGTGGTGTTTTCCCTGTCTAACAAAGAATTGGCAGAAGGGCTCTTCAGAAACAGAAGTGGAACTGAAGGCTACTGTAAACAACTGTGACTGTGATTGGGGAACAATGAATGCACCATAAATGCCTCATGTGGTTCTTTGAATACCAGAATATTGGGAAGTAGTTTAGTTTAAGCTCAAAGTATCCTTGCAGTCTTTGTGCTACTTCTATGCATCAGGACGTCAGTTAGGAATTTTTGGGTACTTTCCTGAGACCAGATATTTTGGCTTTCTATTAACTGTCATGCTTTTGTGTGGAAAAGGTGTCCTGGACAATCATGCTCTAAATGTCACCTGTGCCAGTCTTCTTATTGATCGCACCTGTTCCAAATGTACTAGCTAGGGGTCGAGGAATCTTCCAGTTTGGGTTTCTGCTGCCTTCATTTTTTATCATCTCAACTTCTTTTTGTTTTGATTATAAAGGAATTGGAAAATGTTTGTAAATACTTACTTAAAAAGAACCAAACCAAAATTCTCACTTGTCTGCACTAGCCAATTTTAAAAGGCACAGCTATACCTTCCTGGAAGCAAAAATGACAAAACTGAAGCTGTTCTCTGTGCACATCATAAGAAAGCAAGAGTCAGTGGAGAAGACAGTAAAGCAAGGGGAAGTTAACGGCAAAAGAAGAGGAGGAAGAGGAATACTAACTATGAGATGACTCGATTCCATAAAGGACGCCACAACCTTGGGTTTATGAAAGCTGAGCAAGGCTGTCAAGGACTTTTTTAGAGTGCATTCATTCATAGGGTCACCATAAGTCGGAGATGACTTGACGGCATGCAATAACAGCAACAAACAGCTATTCCTTTCACAGAGAGTCATGTTTTATCAGCCTGCCATATAGTGGTTAAATATAAGGAACCTGTCAGGCAAAGGATGTGGCAACCCTAATTCAGTGTCGGAATCATGGCTGAATAAACAGGGACTCAAATGCTGACATTTAAGGGCTGAATGCTGAAAGCCTGGACCTAGATGGATGAATCTTTCCATTATGGTTTCTCCCATGTCCGATTTTTATTTTTAAATCTCAAGTTCCTTTCATCTCAAATAGGAATAAATTTGCAAATATGAATACATTCTTGTCAAAAACTGAACTGGAACAACATTCTTGCTCATCTCCAGCACTAGCAGGATCCACTCAGCTGGAACGACAGTGTTTGTGCAAAACCAGGAATATTACTTCCAGCTTCCTGCTATCTTAACAGGTACCTTGTCTATGTGGTACTTCCTGTTTCACTTCTAAGTTTACAACTGCCTGTGAAGCTGACATTCAAAAACAGCCTAAAAGTGATATGACTTGGTGGCAGGAGGCCCAGAGGAGCTCAGAATGTTTCTGTTTCCTCTTGTGACATTGCCTATTCTGAATAATACCTTTGCAACTATTGGTGCTGTCAAATGTAGGAACCCACAAAGCTGCTTGTAATGAGCCAGTGGGTGTTCTAAACATTAAGAATTCAGAATAAAAGTGTTATGCTTTATAGGGTAATTTTATTAACTGAGGATTGGCAAAGTTAAATTTCTCACCCTGAGATAAGCAGAGAGGCAATCTAGTATGGTAAAAACATTATAGCTGCCATGAAACAAACAATGGCTGGCACCAATGTTGGTCTGCCGTGTTGTCTAAATGCAGTTGTAGAATTTCACCATGGTAAATTTGGTCTTAATCATGATAAGAAACAACAGTTTGTTTTATACTTTCTCTGTACTGCTATGACTTGTCATGTTCTTCGTCATGGTCTCTGTGCATCACACATACGGGTGCTGCACCTGCGCAGTGCCTATGGCTGGAAAGATTCAAAAGCTTAACGGTTTTTGCGGGAACTCCGCATCCCTCCCCCCATGGTATAAAAGGGCGGAGTGCCTGCTATTTCCTCAGTCTTGTTTATGTATTTAAAGTTTTTATATGCCGTCCCCTTGCTATATAGCCTCGGGACGGCTCACATTGCCAAGTCTTCTTGCGACCGCTGTTCGCTGTGCCTCGAGCCTTTCGTCTCTCAGTTTGTATACGTCTATTCAAGTTTCTCCCTCCCTGTTAGGAGTTTTCTTCTCAATTTCTCCCTTTTCCCTGTTCAAAAAAAAAAAAAAAAATTACTCCTCTTTCTATCTACTTTGCTATCATCTCATTCTTCCTCGATGACGCAGTGTGTGGCTTTCCACAAGTGCTCTCAGTGTGGGTTCAAAATGTCCCCATTGCCAAGCCTTTATCAAGCAGGCGAGGAAAAATTGAGAGAATTGCCTGCGCAAACTCTTGTGGGACCAAGCCCTGCTCCAATCTGACCAACCACCCTTTTCATTATCTAAGCCATGGCAGGCAGCAACCATGGCTTATTGTATCATGTGAACCCAGGGAGGGTGATCTATGCATGGGTCAAACAAGCCACTTTGTATATATGATAGCATTTTTGTTTGAACACTTAACATTTACCCTTCTCACTTTCTTATCACAAGCAGCTTTGTTGAGGGTTAAGCAACCCTCACTATTTTTTTTCATAAACACCCTTTCTGTGTTTGCATGGCATGATAAACCATTGCAAGGAGTTGTTGTAGCTTGAATATTCAAATAGCAAAAAAGTTATGGTGGGCAGCATCAGTAATTCAAACTGGCCCAGTGGTTTGAGTTGCATCAGCTAAAGTGCCACCTTGTGTTTGGCAGGGAGATAAAACCATTCAGGTGACAGAAGAAAGCTCAAACCAATCCCTCCAATGATGTCACCCCTTTGTAGAAGTAGAGTTACATTCAGAAATGAATGTAACTTCTCAAATTGCTCTTGGGATGCCTCATGCTAGGGCTGCCACCAACTTTGCCTCCACCAGTGCTACATGGAAAATTGTGCACCAGTGTTTACATTGTCCTGGGGTGCAGCAGTTGAGTGAGGCTGATGCAATAATGCCATTGACTGCAGGAGTCTTTGCTCACCTTTGGACTGCAACACATTTCCTGCTCTGTCAAGATGTTGAAATCTAATCATTCATAAGATCAGGTTGTTCAAGCAAAAATGATTGAAAATGCCACCAGCTTAAATCTTTTTCGTCTTCTAGCTGTACCAGTGCAATTCGCTTTTACAATCCATCGTTTTTTTAGGCTATTAAAGCCTTCCTGGCTGTTGATATTTTGAATATATTTGGAAATGAAACATTGCCACATAATGTGCATAGTTAGCTCTACGGTAGCCGAAAGATCTTGCACATAGTGTGCAAATCCCATGTGGGCCATTGCAGCCCATTCCAACGCTCTCAGGCTCCTTTTATCCTTTGTAATTATTTTAGGTGCTGCATAATGGTGCTGGTGGATGTTACTAGCATGGTAGCTTTAGCGTTTGTTGT
Source organism: Varanus komodoensis (assembly GCF_004798865.1). NCBI lineage: Eukaryota > Metazoa > Chordata > Lepidosauria > Squamata > Varanidae > Varanus > Varanus komodoensis. Next base: position 88,728,774 of record NW_025335268.1, read on the forward strand.
TCTGGTGCAACATTGTGGCTGCCTTTCAATACTGACACCACAGTTTCTTGCTCCATAGTTAGGGTGGGATGGTGGAACCATTCTTGCATCTGATCTTAACCAACATATTTCTCTACACAGAAGCAAATAGAGTCCTCATATGGAATGCTGTGACACTGAGATGTCCAATAAGATTGCCAAGTTTCCTCCACCGATCTCATGATGTGTTTATGGAGCTTATCATTGTAGTCTTGTAGTCTCTCTAGTTCTTGGTGCTTCTCTTTATGCCAACTGGGTGAAGTTTTATATTTTTCATATGCATTTTGTTTGCTTGGAGGAGTTTCTTTTTTAAAGAGTTCTGTAGTAAGCACACTGTGAGTACATCATTCCTGAGGACATTGGAAACTCGTCTGCACTGAGGGACAAGACGTAGACAGACTCCATCCAAAAGCACTGATGCCTGGTGAGAAATAGCTCAACAGCTCCCTCCTCTGCTTTCCCTTAGTAGCTTTAGGCTGTGAATATGGTGTAGACTGTCCACAGAAATAACAGAAAGCAGAAGCTTTTCAAGCACCGTGATGCTTCTTGCTGTTTTTCCCAGCCCAAGTCCAGCTAAACCCTCAAGTCACTCCGGATAGGCATTTTCAATGTTGTGTTATCAGGCTTCCTATGATCTGATGGTTTTAAAAACGTGTCCACACTAAGCTAAATTAGAGCTTCCAGCAGCAATGGCAGCCTGTGATAAATGGGTTGCACATGCAAGTGAATAAATTACAAAGCAATAATAGTCATTCTGCTGCTCTGATCACTCGATTAGCTCAACATTCCCCCCATCCACCCTTCCTAAAATAAAATCCACAAAGTTGTTCCATGCAATAACAATTACGGGTTTTTCCATGATTAATATTCATGGGGGAACATTTCTTAATTATTTTAAAATTAATTACATAGACGGGGCCTTGTGGGAAGGGTGAAAAATGTGGGAGACTGATTATATCCCAGATGATTAGTTCCAGCCCTGGTGAATTAATCCTCTTTTTAAAATCCCCAGCAGTCTGCTAGCAGTAAAGGGGAATATCACTAGTCAGTTGCTGGTGATCTAAAATGTGGGGAGAGTGCAAGCGAGCAAGGCAGCACAATTCCTAATACTGCAAGAGCTCCTGAAACCTTACTGTCCACATGGATTTGTGCAGCAGCCCATATGTATAAAGTGCCTTCCCATAACTGGACTGTTTAGGCCTCTGTGAAACTCCCAGAGGCAGGGCAGAGCAAAGCAAGGGCAGTGAGACAAGGATAATAGTTTTTAATGCATGAGAGCGGGCGTAAGGGCATGAGATTCCATCATTTGGAAATAAACATGGCAAGCCATGCTATTTAAGACTTAACCAGCCATCACTGAAATTACTAGCCACAAGAAGGCCATGCTGAATGCTTGTAAGTATATGCTGTCTGACTGATTTGTAATGGACTGTTTACAGTCTGTCAGCTGCTCAGTGGATTGAATGCGCAGTGTCTTTCAGAATGAAACATAAGCACATAAGAAGAGCCACGCTGGATCAGATCAAAAACCAGCATTCCGTTCCCACCAGGGCCAACTTGAAGCCTATGGGAGGCCCACAAGTGGGATGTGAGGGCAACAGCACCCTCCCCTCCATGTTTCCTAGCAGCTGGTATTAAGAAATATGTTGCCTCTGATACTGGACGTAATAACAGTCATCATGGCTAGTAGCTATTGATAGCCCCATCCCCCATGAATTTGTCTAATCCCCCTCAATACCTAGCTTAGTTGTCATCTCTACAATCTCATAGAAAATTTCTTCATCTAAACAGATGCTGTGTACATAACATAAGAACATGAGGAAAGCCATGCTGGCTCAGAGCAAATGTCCAACAGGTCCAGCACTCTGTTCACACAGTGGCAAACCAGGTGCCCACAGGATCCCTCGAGCAGGATGGGTGCGAGAGCTCTGCCTGCCCAAACTCTTCTGCAGCTGGTGTATGCAGGCACACCACCTCTGGTAAAGGAGGCATTGCATACCAAGCGAGGCTAGTAACCATTCACAGTTTCCTCCCATGAATCTATCCAATCCCATTTTAAAGCTGTCCAGATTGTCAGCCATCACCACTTCCCATGGCAATGAATTCCACAGTTTATCTATATGCTATGTGAAGTGCTTTCTTTGATCTGTCCTAAACCTCCACCCATCAGCTTTATGGGAGGACCCAGATATGAGTGTTATGAGAAAAGGAGAAAAATGTCACCCTCTCCACTTTCAGGTTAAACACCTCTGTCATGTTTTCCCGTTACTTTTTTTCTGAACAGCCCCAGCTGTTGTAGCCACTCGTCAAGGGGGAGCTGCTCCCTCTCCTCTCCTCTCCTCTCCTCTCCTCTCCACTTTTTGGTCTTTTCTATGACTTTTCCAACTCAGTAATGTCTTTTTTCAGATAAGGTGACCATATTTCAATATTCCAATTGTGATGGCACCAAAGATTTGTAAGATCTTGGCGGTTCTATTTCCTATTCCATTCCTAATTATGCCTAGGATGGACTTTGCCTCCTTCACAGCAGCTGCTCATTGGGCTGACATCTTCATGGAGTTGTCCACTACTCCCCCAAGATCGCTTTCTTCTTCAGTCATGCCCAGCTCAGTTCTCATCAGCACATACTTGAAGTTGGGATATTTTGCCCTAACATGCATTGCTCTACAGTTGTACTGAACTGCATTTGCTGTTTTGTTGCCCATTCTCCTAGCTGAGAGAGATCCCTTTGAAGATCCTTATAATCCCATTGGTTTTAATCACCCTAAAAAGTTTAGTGTCACCAGCAAACTTGATACTTATTTCTAATTCCAGATCATTTATGAATCGGATGAAAAGTAGTGCTCCTAATACAGAACTCTGTGGGACTCCAATGGGAGAAGTTGCCATTTATTCCCACCTTCTGTCTGCTGTTCTTTAACCAAGTTAGTAATCCATAAAAGGACCCCCACCACCCTTTTATTCCATGACTGCTTAGTTTGCTCCGTCTCCTTTGGTATGACACTTTGTCAAAAGCCTTTTGAAAGTTCAGGTAAACAATGTATCCTGGCTTGCCTCTGTCTATGTGCTTTTTGACACTTTCAAAGAACTCCAACAGGTTAGTGAGACAAAACTTCCCCTTGTAGAATCCATGCTTATTCTTTTTCAGCACAGCTTGTCCCTCTGTGTGCTTACCAGCTTACTGATTCTTTCTTTAATAATGCTTTTCAAGCAGTTTACCCAGAACAAATGTTAAGCTACCTGGCCAGTAATTTTCTGGATCCCCCCAGATACCTTTTTAAAATTGGTGTTACATTGGCCATTCTCCAGTCCTCTGGTACAAGGGCTGATTTGGGGGATATATTAAATATTTTGGTAAGAAGGTCAGCAAGATTTGCATTCTTTGAGAACTCTAGGATGGATATCATCTGGACTGGGTGACTTATTGATTTTCAGTTTGTCAATAAGGTTGAGAATTTCCTCTTTTGTTACTACTATCTTGATCCCTCAGATCCCTTCCAGAATACATATGTTCAGGGAGAGGTATCTGCTCTTCCTCCTCTGCTGTGAAGACTGATGAAAAAAATTCATTCAAAAATTCTGCAATCTCCTCATCCCCTGCCCCCCCCCCCCTAGTGCTCCTTTAATTCTATTATCATCCAGTGGCTCAACTGCATATTTAGTTGCTTTCTTTCTTTTGATATATTCAAATAATTCTTTGTTGTTTGGCTTGATATTGTTTCTCAGATCTTCAATAATTTTAGTTGCCCTAGTTGCATGTGAGGTAGGGTTGAAATGAAGCTCTTTACCTTTTTATGTTTTCCTCACCCTTTTCAGCACTAATTATGAATATTCTACTTGTTTTTGTTCCACGTTTGTGTAGTTGTGTGCAGGACTTCTTTCTCTTCCTGTTCTATACTGTCACTGGTCTTGGCTTCATCTGTGAATACTGAAATTGTTCTTTAATTGTGATTGTTGGGTTGATCCTTGTTTGGTTTTTTTGCTGAGGATTTCACAGTCCTACTTCCAACATGATGCTGTCAGGGATGGTAATAAACTAAGTCACATGGGTTGCAACAGCCAGTCAGCTTAACCAGCAGTGTGGGCAAATGAGGTCAAGGGGCAGAATCTAATGCTGCCCTTGTGATAATGGAGGGGCTTGCACAATGGCAAATTGGCATATTCAGGCACAGCCCGGAAATTCTTATTTCTGGACTGGGACAAGTCAACAGAGTTTGCATAAGGTGCTTCACTGCATGTCCTATTCTATAGATCAGAATTTCCAAGCTTGTACCTGGACATGTTAATTTGACATTGTGCAAGTAAAGGGGGTCTCTTGCTCAGTGGAATTGGCTCTAATTGGTGGCCAGTTCTGTCAGCAGATGGGCAGCAATGGATTCCACCCAAGAAGATTAAAGTTGATGAAGGAAGATGATGCAGAGAAGCAGCAGCAGCAGCCAGGAGATCAAAGCACTGTGAAAAAGTATCAAGATGATGCAAATATTTGGCATTAGCAGTGTTTTTCTGCCCCAATAAATTACTCGGCATCACAGTAACATTGAACATTTGCCTTCAATGTGAAAATCAAAATTAGATTTTATTTGATGCAGCCATAGTTAGAGGTGAAGAGATAAACTTTGTGAAAATCAAAGCCTTCAGAATGAAATACACACATGCTCTCATAAAAATTGGATTTCTTTTCCAGTGAGATTGCAAAATAGCTCAGATGGACAAAGGTACCAGGCTTAAATTGCTAACAAAGGCTGCAGTTAGAGTTTCAGCCTGAAGTTTGCTTTCCAGAACATTTACCTCATATTGACCTTCAGATGGAAGACTTCTTAAGGGAGGAGAATTACATGGCCCATCTCCCCATTAATGAGTTTTTCTTTCTTACATTACTTTCCAAGTTGACCCTTACTGTTTACGACAGCATTACATTATTATGCTTTGTTACCCTTCATTGACTGAAATTTTCCACCCCAAAGGCTTGGTATCAGAGCATATATAGTGTTCCAAGTTGCAACATTCTGTTATTACACTGTTTCAATTAGATTTTATTAAAACACATGCCAGATCTGGAAGAAAAAATGTCTATATAACTATGCATGTACACCCAGAGAAACCAATATATTCAGCTCTTGTAATTCCTGTGGCAAACTTTTATGGGTAAAAAGATGCTCCCTCACACCCATTTGCTATGAGTCTGAGGTTAGACACAATCATGAATTCTGTTCCCCTTCCTGTCCTGATCAGAACAATTGTGGACTTGAGTTTACAGATGTCCCTTCTCTCAATAACACTCCTTATTTCAAAAGAGCCCTTCTCCATGTCTAGATCACCTTAGCACCGGACAACATCATGCAATCTTTTCCAACTAGTGCCCTCTAGCTGTATTGAACTGCAACCCCCATCATTCCCAACTAGCTGGAAAAAATCGTTTTTCCAGTGCTATTTTTATATTCCCTCTGTGTGAGTCATTTTGCACCACTAGGAATGGTTTACAACTTCCAGACTTTTTGAAGCACAAGTTTGTTCCGTCCTATTTCTGTATCACTTTGCAAATGTATTGTTAAAAGGTCTGCATGAAAAATTCATTTATTTGTATGTTTGCCCACATTCCTCCCAATGCATACTTCAGTAACAATGCTTGCAAAATGCATGAATTGGAAGAAATGCATCCAAAGATGCCCTCCTTAGGAGAAAGGAACATAGTTTTGTACCTGTTTCTCCTAATCTATGCATTTTGGGCATGCTATTTCCTGTAACGTATGTATTTCTGGTGCTGTTGTTGTTTTTAATCAGAGAACTACAGGACAAAATTCAGAGAAGTATAATTGCATTCTGTTTTGCTTATTAGTAAACCAATGAGCATCAAATTAATTTTCCAACTCTTACCCCTTCACGAAATACAGCTGAAACTCCTGCTTGCAGTAGATGATGTCATACCTTTGCTGAAGAGGAACCGTGTGTGACTCTCGTAGATGGCAATGTAGTTGATGATGCTCAAAACACAAAGAAAATCAAATCTTCCTGTCCAGCAGGGTCCGTGGTGCTGATAGGGTAGAAAGGAGATCAAGCACACATTTTCACTATCCTCAGCAGATCTGGGCAAGTCCATAGAGGGAGTCAAGGTGAGAAGGACATCTTTTGCTGTGCAGGACATCTTCTGTTAGACAAAAGTAATCTTATGTATTTGTACCTATAACTAGCATTAACCACTCACCTGTCAAATGCTAGCATATGAACAGTATAATCCTCATCCCTCTCCAATCTTTATAGAATATAGATAACATGCTGGACCTTTATCAGGGAAGACATATGTAAAGAAGCCTTTGCCCCCAGGCTTATAGTCAAACTTAAAACTGTAAGATGAAAGAGGAGGTCACTGGAGGGAATCTTAGCTGAGCATTGAGAGAAGGACTGCACAGCTACACTGAGCCAGCAAGGAAATGGAAAATAGTGCATTAAATTAGCATGCATCGAAATGAATTAGCATATGAATTTAATTGCCATGCATTTAAATGAATTAGCAAAGGGGACAGTGCAGTTGCAGTGCAGGTGATACCAGTTAGTCAGGATCTGTCAACTTCTGGGAGCTGGGAACTGGCAAGTATGAATCCAAATTGCCAGTAAGGAGAGAAGCCCAGAGGTGCTGCTTTCTTAATTCCTGTGCATGGACAAAGAGCTTAGGTATTCTGCCCTTTTCTTCTTTTATAGGTTTGTGGACATGGGTCTTTTCTTATCACGCAATCTGTTGCTGTGAACAGGCTTCCAAGCCCCAGCTGGTGTTCTCTTTCTTTACAAAAAACATCAGAATTGTGTGCATGCCAATTAATTTTATAAAATTAAACAAATGAAAATCAGGATTTGTGTGACATCACATAACAAGGAATACGGTTGTTAAAATAGAATAATTCTAAAATCAGAAATATACGTCTTGAAAAGAAAGCGGAATCATCCTGCAATAAAATATTAAAATCAAACTCAGTTGGAAGGATCTTAAGGTGGAGAGACAGGGAGAAATGCAGCATCTGATCTTGACACCTTGTATTGCCATAATAATGGTATGAGTTTATTAAGCATTCATTAAGATTGTTATAAAAATAAGGAAGGGCTTCAGCAAGGCAAGTGGTTGATTGTAATTCTGCATAGAGAATCTGATATGCTGCCCAGATAATTATACTTCTCAAACAGAACATTACCAATATCCAAACCTGATAATTATAAAGGAGGCACCCGGTGGTTGCCCTCTGCATCTCACTAAAGATGTGTGTGTAGTGATGGGCTTTCCCATGTTCCTCCCCCTCTTCCCTCTGGTGCTCTGAGACATCATTTTTGCTGTGTACTGCAAGTTGGTCAGGACAACAGGTTGTGTAATGCTTCTGATGGAAGTAAGGAGGGGGGTGACCAGAGGAAGGGCCTTTTCAGTAGTGGCACCACATTTATGGAATCAGCTGCACAAAGAAGTATGCCTGCTGCCCACCCTTGTCTCTTTTGGGCTCCAGGCAAAACCCTTTTTATTCTCCAGACATGTCAATAGCTAAATTTTATATTGTTGTTTAGCAATTTATAATTGTTAAAGTATGTGTATTTATATTGCTGCAGTCCCTGTGTTTTCTTCTATTTGTTTTAATTATGTTTTAAACTTATGCTATATTGTTTTATGTTTTTGTTTACTGTGCAGAAAGCCTTTGGACTATTAGGGCAGTATAGAAATGCATGAATGAATGAAATAATACAACTTCCTTGATTTTTGTAGTGATGAATGAGCTTCCTTCAGTCCTGTTTGGAACAGGCACATCTTTATGAGTTTTCTTGGAGAGCATTAGGAAAAACATGTCTTCTCACCCCTTAGAATGTTTTCTCAATGTGTCCTGTTGGCACATGTGCACTGATGGAGCTGCACATACACACATCAATGTATCACCCCTTGGAATCTGCAGTTTGTGTTCATCTGTTCTGCATCTACTTTAACCAACTCTGGCAAGGAGCTACTTGGAAGTTCAGGGCAATAGCCTATTCAAAACCACTGCTAACTTAAATTATATCACACTAGCTTAAGTAACATTTAGCACTACATCAATAGCATGTGGCAGTATAATAGGTTTTCTGGAGAAGCTCATTGTACCAGCAAATGTGATTGGTGTTGTATTATACTAGTGTAACATAATTTGCATTAGCATCAATATCAAATAGGCTATTCCCCCCTCATTTCTCCTTTTATTTAGTTACGGTTATTTATTCTTATATTTATGTTCTACCTTCTTTCCTCTTACAAGGAACCTAAGGTGGCTTACATGGGCTTCTCCTCCTCCTCCTCCATTCTAGCATCGTAAATATCCTGTGAGGAAGGTTAGCCAGAGACTCAGTGACTGGCCCAAGGGCACCTGGGATGGTGGAACTCAGATCCTGACTCCTAGCCCTGCTCTCTGACCACTACACCACACTGGCTTTCCATTCAAAAGCAAAACACCCCAGATAAGCATGCCTGGGAACAAGAGCACTTGTTAGATCTGGAGGCAAACAGCAATCATACAATCACATTGGCAATTAATGATGCACATAATTAGCCCATATAGGAAAAGATACTCACCATCAAAATGCCCCTTGTTGAAGTGCTGTGGCAACATTATTATTAGCAGTGGAGTCTCTTTAGTATTTATGTAGGCTTCTGATGTGCTTTGAACCCTAGAGAAATTGGTTTTGAAAATGTTTGGGAAGCCTACACAGATAGGAAAGGCTCCCCCACAGTAGAAGTTCTCTCTCAATATGTGGAAGGTGACATGACTGAGTGAATGGGCAGAGCTCCCTTGCTTGCATTTGCTCTTGCCCCTCATGTGTTCTGCATGCCAAACAAGAATACCTGATAGAGCTAAATTTGTCTAAGGAATACCAGTTTCTTTGCCTGCTATCAGTACTTGTTATTTTGTTTTGTTTCTTTTAGAAAATGAAGATACCCTTGGTGAATTTTCAGGGATTTCTGTGAGTTGGTAGAGTTATGTATTTCAGCGGAGGTTTCAGCACAGGGAACAGCTTTTAACACCATAGCCCATGAATCAGTTTTTGATTGCTTGCATATGTCAGTCTTTTGAGCTAGTTCCAGAAGTTCCTTTGAATGAGGGCAATTTTAAGCATAGCCTTGGCCAGGAGCAGAAGATTTTGCTCCTCGTTTGGAACATACAGGGTGCTTCTATCTTTGTGCTTATTGCATGGATTACTGATGTTCTTTCTTACTAATGCTGATCCTGTGGGCTCATTGTTTCATGTATCATCAGAGGGAGAGAGTGCAACCTGTGGTCGCAACAGCACACTGAATTCTGCAGTACTGAGCTGCAGCTGCACACTTTTACTAGCCTGTGCTTTGGCTGTCCTTTTTCTCAAGTCAGGGTAACAAGAGCTGCTGAGCTTCTTTGTCTAAACTCTAAGTGCATGTTTAAGAGAGCGAGCCTGTCCCTAGACATTGTGCAGAACCATTGGGTACTTTGGATTCCCAGTTCCAAGGCCGGAGAGCAGAACTCCATGCCTTCATCCCCTGTTCTGCTGGCAAATGAAAAGAACCATATTGGCTGTCTTTCCAAGGCTGAGAAAAAATGACTTCAGAGAGGGAGCAAAGAGGGTCCTCAGGGAGGTGGGGAGGGGAGGAGACTAGAGGTGGCAGATTATGAGCTATTCTAACTGTCTCCCTCCCCACCTCCAGCTAGATGGTCAAAATGATTTGGAGCATGTGGAGTGCTCTCCTGTGGACCTTTGCCAGGCAAAGTTTGAAAGGGACATTCAGTGGGGTCATGTTTCAGATTTCTTTCTGCTTTTGTGATCTCTGCTTTGCTAGTAAGTACTTTTTGTAACCTGGAAGAGCAACGTCAGTATAAGGGGACAACCAGGAATCGTATAGTGGGTGCTGTAGATTGGTGGTGCTCCATTTCTTTCCTTCCACAATCTCTAATTATAGAACCTCAAGAATGGATTTTCTGCTGCTGGAATGAAATGGCCTGTCTGCTCCCTTTGGCACTGGCTGACTCTTTGCTTCCGTTGACGTTTTGCTGCTTCTCAGGATTGCCTTTGCTACACAAAGGAGTACTTTGACAGATGGTATGGATAGAGTCAATGGACTGCCAGTACAGTCAGGCACCCACACAGGTAGCGATTAATAGTCACTGTAGACACAGAAATTCCATACACAGATGCATAGAGCTGGTCAGTCCCTGCACCAAGGTGAAGACATACAGATGGACTGATTGATGGCACTAGGAGATGTAGATTGATTGGGAAGCCATGTAATAGACCAGTGAGTAGAGACAGATTTATGGATGGCTTTTAAGTAGATAGATGAATCATTGCAGCCTGACAGAGATAGAGTCACTGAGCACTTCAGTCATCTCCAGTGGCTGCCAAAGCCACCATACCATATAAAAAGAAGGCAAACCCCTTGTAGTTGCTCTTCACTCAGGCTTGGAGAATAAAGTAAGCAAACACTGCCTGCTGTCAGACATCCAGTGCAAAGGAGTCTCTCTGAGGACCTTTTGGCAGAGAGCTCCATTTCTCTGGTGCAAAGCGATATGAGTCAATAGGGAAGAATGGGTGTGTGAACTTCCCAAGGTCACAAAGCAAGGCAATATCAGAATGGAAAGTACAGAGCATGATATTCTTCAGCCCTGACCTCTTGGGTCTTGATCAGGCTAAATTTAGCAAGGTGTTCTTTATGTAATGTTGGCCTGGTGGTTTGGTTCAAATGCACAGCAATCTGCTTGTCTGAAATGCACTATCATGTTGAATCCTATCTTGTCTAACCCTTCTGTGATCTTGGTACTGGTATTCAACTTGGTACTGGTATTCAACCCTTCTGTGATCTTGGTGATATTAAGGCTCCCATCTGTAAATGAGAACCATCGAATCAATCAAAAACATAGTGCATTCATGTTTCTTTTTCATAAGGTGTTATAAAGCAGCCTTCCTCCATCTGGTGTCCTCCAGGTCTGTTGCACTATAAGTTCCATCATCTCCAAACAGAATGGGCATGCCAAGTAGGGCTGCTTGGACAAGTAGTCTGGGGGGTGTCAGGTAGAGGGAGGCTGTCCCCAGACATCACATTTTTTGACTGGAAGTTTATGGAGGAAGTAAATGACATCTTTCCAATCATACAGGGAAGGAATGAGAACATGTTACCTCTTTCTCACAACCCAAAAAGAAGCTTTTATGAGGCAACACAGGGTTGCCTTGTGGGTTTCTATTTGCTTTTTGTTTTACATCTCCAACAACACTGATAGAAAAAATGTCTCATTAGCAGCCGAAGCATGGTGGGTTATTGTTCATCTTTCACAAAGATTTGCCACTGGCTGCAGCATGGGTAGCGATGGATGCTTGTGGTTAAAATGGCAGATATCAGATCAGCATGCACTGACTCGGGACAACTGTCCTTGTAAACATGAACTAAAGGTGACCTGGATTTAAGGGGAAAGCTTGCCATGAGGGCAAAGAAGCTGTTCAGTAGTTGTAACTACCACTGTAATTAGTAGCTGCAATAGTTCTTTTCTGTATTAATCTCTATATTAATAGGAACCTCAGGGCTTCGGTTTGGACATTGCTATAATATATGTATTAGCCCTAGGAAGGCATTTGCCTGCATGAAGAAAGGGCTAAAACAGTATGGGGGCTGCAGGCACATGGGTTCCTCCAAAGACCTTTGCACATGTAGTGCTACCCTCTGAAGGTGACTTATAGGCAGGTTCGATTGACACTGAGCTTGGGAGATTTCTAAGTGCTTTCAGCTTGGCTAACCACAGAGCTCTTTAGAGGAGTCTATGCACTTGTGAACGCTGAGGGCAGGGCTTGTGCGAGCTCAGTTGCCCATAGCTCAGTGGCAGCACACCTGTCTTGCATGCTCAAGGTCCCAGGTTCAATCTCTGACTGGCAAGCCCAGCTAAAAGATCTCGGAGCAGGCCTGGGAGAAAGGTCAGCGTGGCAGTGGTGAGAGCTGCTACCAGATGGAGTAGAAAAGACCTAGTCAAATGAACAAATGGACTGGCTCAGCATTGGGTGTTTTCACATGATCATAGAAAGAAGTATATTTGGAGAACAGGACTTGGTAACCTCAGAACTGGTGCTGAATGTGTTCCCCTACCTCTCCATTTCAACTGAGAACGAGCATGTCTGTGGGATGATGCTGCAGTTGGCAGAGAACCTCCAACCACTGCAGAAATGCCTTCCTTTCCTGTGGTGGATGCAACACACATGGCATTACTGAGGAAGGGTGCTTTGGGATTTTGGCCTTAACTTGGAAACTGCTGGCCAGAAGGTTCACAGAGGTCTGAGCAGTGGCTTAGTTCATTGCAGCAGGGAGCCTTGCTGTCTTTTGTTCCTTTAACGACCTAATTCTAATCCCTTTGATTCACAAATGTTCCTTGCCTTTAGGGTTTACTACATGGGACATTAAAAATCTGGCATTGTGTCCAAGGTGTGAGTGAGCTTTTCCATTTGAGGCTACCAAGGGAAATACCAGATGCTAGTAAATTTCCAGGACCATGAAAGAATAATGAGGAAATATCTCCCTCCAGTCTGAAAGTGAAACATTTGCTTGATTTTACCATGACTAATGAATACTCTGGAGAGGAAAGGTATGGGCCTCCAGGTGGAACTCTATAGCAGTCATCTGCAACCTGGTGCCCTCCAGATGTGTTGGGTTGCAGCTCCCATCCTCACCTACCAGGTGGGTCAGGACAGCTCTGTTTGCTGCTTTGTCAGCATAATTGTGGGCTGACTAGTGCCATGTAGTGGACAGTGGAGGGTCTGTGGATTGGAGGGAGAGGAGAGGGGAGGATTGGAATGGCAATTCAGACAATTTTGAGGGGGAGAATGAGTGTATGAATCCAAGTAGGCATTATTTTCAAGGATTTGCTATAGAAACTAAGGAAGAGTTGGAGGAGAGCAAAAAGAAGATGTCTTGAAGCAGAGAAGAAGTGGAGAAAAGGTCAGCAAGGTGACTATCCCTCTAACTCTGCGTATGTGTGAATGTTGTTGCTGTAGAATGCAAATGCACGGTTCTAGGATTCTATTAACTCATTTCTAAATTTAAAATGTTTTGCTACAATTTACTTGGTGTTCTTTTGGACCCCTTATGCCTAAGTGCCTCTTATGTCACTATCTCCCACATGTCCTTCTAGATCACTGTTCACTCTCCATCTTCCACTTATTTTTTCTCCGTCTTATTTTTCTCCACTTCAGAGTCCTCCCTTCTCTCTCCCTTTTGTTCTCCTCTTTGTACTCCATAAATATCATTCCATTTCTCTCTGCAGTACTATAGGTCTACAACTGTCATCTCTTAGCTATCCCCAGCTTTCTTCTCTTCTTTTCTGTCTGCAGGTCTATTCGCACCTTTTTTAGTTTCTACATACCATGGTTGTACCCTGTCATCTTTATGCACCAGATCTGAGTCCCCGAACCTGTGCCTTCCATGCACAACTCCTAGCTGCAATGCTTGGGTTCTCCAGTTAAAGGCTTTCATAGATCAGGCCTCTGAAAGACCATGGAGAGGTCTTGAAGTGTCACTGCAAATCAGAACAGAAAACTGGGCTAGACAGACCAATGGTTTAACTTGGTATCAGGCAGCTTCTTGTGTTCATAGGCTCTTGGTTTTCCCTCTTTTTAATTCATCGTGTCCTGTACCATCCTTTTCTTTCTTTCTTTTGGCACTATAGCTAGGGATGGGTGTGGGGATGTTGCTAAGCATGGAAAAGATCCATTGCTCAGGTTCACAGGACAAAAAACAAAAGCAGAAATTTGCATATGCTAACTCGCATATGCTCTAAAGTCTCTGTGTTTGTGTGTCTTTAAAAGGAGCCTGTCTCCTAAGGACACACCTATTTGTAAAAAGTGATGTATGGCCAAGGGAGAGAAGAGCATTGGCTTTTAGGAAAAGAAAAACCTCAGATGGAAAGATTCTTGGCAGGGGGTGCAGGAAGGGAAGCAGATGTGGGCAAAAAGCTGGCTAATCCAGGAGGAGCAGGTGCAACGGAGATGGTCAGTGCCCGTGGATCCATATTTCAGCAAGTGCCCATGGACGGCGAGGTGGCAGGACAGAGGGCCTCCCAAAAATTCAGGGCTGCAAAGGAATGATTTGGGGCTCTTGCATGAGTGAGCTGTCCTGTAACCCCACCTCTGGATCATCTTCCTTGCAACCCCAATATAGTCAGGGTAGCTGTTAAAGGTTTTGTGAAGAGGGGGTGCACTTGCTGTCAGGCCTTGCTTTTGGATGGAGAGGTACGTGTCCTGCAGGTTTCATCCATGGGAGGTAGGAGAATGGCAGCAAGCAGTACCACAGCCTCCCCCTCTCCATTCCCCATCCCCCTCTCCATGCTCTTTTGTTACAGGGCAATAAGCTTAAAAGAAATTTCCACCTGGTCATTCCTTTGCACATCCCCATAGCTAATGGGGGAAAACTTTTTTAAAGGGCTGTTTCCCTGCATACATTCTCTTTCCGCCTCCTCCTACATCTTCAGCACTTGCATATGTGTGTAACATCAGAGCCTGTTTTCAACATAGCAGAAATGGTGCTGTGACCATTAGTGTGTGCCCCACATGGTAAATGAGTTTTGCATAAATGCCACCACAATGATGCCCGATATGGAAGGGGCTGTAGTTGTAGTGTAGGATCCCTCTTAGATATTCCCAGAAAGCAGAGAGAGAGGAATAGAGGAATAGGAACTGCAGGTATTTGGAATCCCCCTTGTTGTTGTTAGTCGCGAAGTCGTGTTTGACCCATCGTGACCCTATGGACAACACTCCTCCAGGCCTTCCTGTCCTCCACCATCCCCAGAGTCCACTTAAGCTCACATCAACTGCTTCAGTGACTCCATCTAGCCACCTCATCCTCTGCCGTCCCCTTCTTCTTTTGCCATCTATTGTTCCCAGCACTAAGCTATTCTCTAGTGAGTCCTTCCTTCTCATTAGGTGGCCAGAGTTATTTGAGTTTCATCTTCAGTATCTGGCCTTCTAAAGAGCAGTCAGGGTTGATCTGCTCTAGGACTGACCAGGTTGATCGCCTTGCAGTCCAAGGGACTTGCAGGAGTCTCCTCCAGCACCACAATTCAAAGGCCTCAATCCTTTGGCACTCAGCCTTCCTTATGGTCCAGCTTTCACAGCCATACATTGCAACTGGGAAAACCATAGCCTTGACTATACACACTTTTGTCGGCAGGGCAATGTCTCTGCTTTTTAGTATGCTGTCTAGATTTGCCATAGCTTTCCTCCCCAGGAGCAAGCATCTTAATTTCTTGACTGCAGTCCCTGTCTGTGGTGATCTTGGAGCCCAGGAAAATAAAATCTGTCACTACCTCCATTTCTTCCCCATCTATTTGCCAGGAAGTGAGAGGACCGGATGCCATGATCTTAGTTTTTTTAATGTTGAGTTTCAAGCCAACTTTTGTGCTCTCCTCCTTCACCTGCATCAAGAGGCTCTTTACTTCCTCTTCACTTTCTGCCATTAGGGTGGTATCATCTGCATATCTGAGGTTGTTGATAATTCTCCCAGTGATCTTAATTCCAACTGGTGATTCATCTAGCCTCACCATTCTCATGATGTGCTCTGCATATAAGTTACATAGACAGGGCAACAGTATACAGCCTTGCCAAACTCCTTTCTCAATTTTGAACCAATCAGTGGTTCCATGCCCAGTTCTCACTGTTGCTTCTTGACCCACATATAGGTTTCTCAAGAGACAAATAAGATGGTCTGGGACTCCCACCTCTTTAAGAACTTGCCACAATTTGTTGTGAACCACACAATCAAAGGCTTTAGCATAGTCAATCAAGCAGAAGTAGATGTTTTTCTGGAACTCCCTAGCTCTCTCCATGATCCACTGTATGTTGGCAGTTTGATCTCTAGTTCCTCTCCCTCTTTGAAATCCTGCCTGTACTTCTGGTAGTTCTCAGTCTGCATACTGCTGGAGCCTAGCTTGTAGAATTTTGAGCATCACTTTGCTAGCATGTGAAATGAGTGCAATGCTGTGGTAGTTTGAACATTCTTTGGCATTGCCCTTCTTTGGGATCGGAATGGAAACTGACCTTTTCCAATCCTGTGGCCACTGCTGAGTTTTCCAGATTTGCTGGCATAGTGAGTGTAGCACTTTAACTGCATCGTCTTTTAGGATTTTGAATAGCTCAGCTGGAATACTGTTGCCTCCACTAGGCTTTGTTTTTGCTCAGACTTCCTAAGGCCCATTTGACTTCACATTCCAGGATGTCTGGCTCGAGGTCAGTGACCACCCCATTGTAGTTATCAGGGACGTTAAGCTCTTTCTTGTATAGTTCTTCTGTGTAATCTTGCCACCTCTTCTTAATCTCTTCTGCCTCTGTTAGGTCCCTGCCATTTTGGTTCTTTATCATGCCCATCTTTGCATGAAATGTTCCTTTCACATCTCCAATTTTCTTGAAGAGATCTCTGGTTCTCCCTAATCTATTGTTTTCTTCTATTTCTTTGCACTGTTCATTTAATTCCCCTAAGAAAATTCCCCTAGGAGGCTGCAAATAGTGAGGCAAGACTGGTATTGTTGACTGTACATGTTTGCAGACAAACATGCCACTGCTATCGGCTGGGTAGTGTTGAATCCCACAGAAGAACTCTCTGTACTACATATAGTTGAATCATGGCAGAAGAGTGATGGGTGGGATGGTGAGGGCCTCAGTAAACAGAGCATCCCAGTGTTCTTTTTGTATTTCCGCTGCTACAGTACATAGTTTAACATGAAAACAGCCTTTAGGGTCATCTAGAACTATGAGAAGTGATTAGACCAGGGGTCCCCAAACTTTTCAATAGGGGGCCAGTTGAAAGGTGGTGGCTACACACGCGGGCCAGTGAGGCGGGTGCCTGGGCGTGCAGGCTGGTGAGGTGTCGTCGGGTGGGAGCGAGGTGGTGTTGGGCGCAAGTTGTGGCGACTCGCTCGCTCGGAGATCTCCCAGCAAGTTCAAAACCATCTCTGAGCGAGCAAGCCACCGGTGAGCGTGCATGCGCGTGGGCGGCGGATGGCAGCACGGGCCGGATGAAAAGGCATGATGGGCTGGATCCATCCTGCGGGCTGTAGTTTGAGGACCCATGGATTAGACAAAGAGCCTAACAATGCTACTAAGAAGAATGAAACATCTACTAAATGAATTGCTTAATGGTCAAGAGAGAAGCGGAGGCTAAAAGGTGATGTGCTACAGCAGAGATGCAGAATCTCTTTCAGCTGGAAGCCTGAATTTCATTTTGGGAAAGCTTTCAGGGGCTTCATTCCAGTAGTGGGTGGGGTCAAATGTGTGAGGGGTAGGGCTGGCCCCCCACCCCATGTCCAAGCATATTGTAGCTTAGAGCTCTTATGATCCTTATCAGAGGCATTTCAAAAGTTCTGAATGAATGTTTGTGTATGTGGTGGGGGTGGGGAGGGGACTGGGCGAATGTCAGGAAACCACCAAATTATGGCTAGTTGGGGAAGAGTATTGGGCCAGGGAGAAGGGACATGGCTTTCCCAGGTGGCTGGATTTGGTCCCTGGGTCTGCAGTTCTTCACCGTTTAACAAGCCAGCGGAACAGAAGTTATCGGTATTAAGAATAATGATCTTTGTAGGAGGCAGAGAAGTCCATTGTATCTCTGGCTGAGTGTCTTCCTCCCACTATAGTCACTAGAATATTGGGTTTGCTCATTCAATTTGTGTGAATGAACATCTCACTTCCTCTTCAACACCTTGCCAGCCCTGTTGAAATTACAGGTTTCTTTTGACTTGTACCTTAGAAGTGTGAAAAATTTTGGACCTTTTGAAAATATTTCCAATAGAAATTGTTTAAACCACCCCTAATTGTATCTCACCTATAACATGATCATTCACCACTAGATGGGATCATGCCTCACTAAAGGACCCCCTCTCTCTGTCTCTCTCTCTCTCTCTCTCTCCCTCTCTCTCTCTCTGTGTGTTTTTTTTAAGAACAGTACTTATCCAAGGCTGCCACCTGTCCTGCACTTTTTGAAATATTCTTAGCTCTATAATTTCCTAATTCATGATTGGGTTTTTTTTTTTTGTTAACCTCCCAATATTGGTACTAAAACAGCCAAACAAAGCCTCTAAAGTCTAGACCATAGAGGTGTAAGGATAACCTTGAACACATGAGTATATTATATCTGAGTTGCTGGGAGCTGAATGAAGCACCTCCCATCTCAGTAATTCACAGCTGGGCTGGAGAATGACAACTAATCAGCATAAGGATTGATCTCTTGAACCTGTCCCTGGATGATGTCACTGGTGTGAAAGTGCCATCTGGTAATAGCAGACCAATGAGTTACCTTTTGCTAATCACCTGTTCTGAGTTCAGTGTGCAGTTCCCTTTCCTTAGTGCTATTAATCACAGGTACAGGATTGATTCATCACCCTCCAATCCATTTGAACACAACTACATGCAGAGCAAAGAGCAGTAAACTCAAAATGGTGGACCCAGCAGAGGGATTTCCTCTTCAGTCTGAGCGTTAATGGAGAACGTCTCAGAATTATGGGTTTTAATTATGGTGGGACACCATATATTATCTGCCTTTTCTACCAGCTAATTAATCTTTTTTTTTTCCTGACCCTGCTTCATCATCACGCTGTAGCTGAAGTAAAGCTCAATAAGTTCCATGCTTATGGGAGCAGTAATTGCAATTTCAGGCTGCACAGCAATGCAATACTTGGGACTACTTTCTATTAACATTGGTTTGTATTCCAAATATGCACATCTTGAGTCTCTGGGCACCTGAGCAGCTGGGCCACAAAGCACTATAAAGGGTCACCGAGCCATGGAGGGACTGATGTAAGTCTTAAAGGGATACTGGTGTCTTTTAAGCAATACCTCCATAATTCCTGCAATGGCAAAAGCAGAAAGTGAATGGAATCCAGCTGTGATGCTGAGCACACTAGTCTGACACCAGTCTTTGCGACCACCGATGGGCGAGCTCTCTCTGTATTCCAGTATCCCACTCAAGGGCTTATGTAGGTGAGGAAGAACATTGATCATGGGCTGCTCTCATCACTGAAGATTACTGTATTGGCATTATTTGTTCTAGCTGTGCTCCTCTGCTAACTCTTTGTGGCACCCAGCTCACAAGACTGCTGCCCCGTTGCTGCTGAGAGGCAGTAGCCAAGTGCATTGCCACCCCTTTCTTCTCTTATGTACTGTTATTGTTTTGCTTCACCATGTGAAATGATTGCCTTCTCCAATTAATACAAACCTACCATATCACTAGGCCACTGTGTTGCTCTAGTGCATTCAGCTGTAGCTTGATGCCTTCCAGACATGTAAAATTCCAGCTAAAGCATCATACTGGCTGGAAATGATTGGGTTTCCAGTCTCATGCATCAGAGGGCAACAGGTTAGAAAAGACTGCTGCAACTTAAGGAAATTTGTGCTGCACTGATTGCGGTAGTCCTTAATTTGTCACAGGGTCTATTGCTATTTTTTCAGCACCATTCTTTTTTCTTGGAAGATGGGGAGAGGACCAGAGGAGCTGGATATTTTGTCCTGTATTGCTCAGGCCTCTCCTTCATCATACTACGTAGAACATTCACCAGATTTGTTGATGCTAACTGCTGGGTGAATGAATGTTTCTTCTGCATTCTCAAACCCTCTTTTAAAAGGGTCATAGGGCAGAGGTTTGAGGCAGGGCAGGGTAGATGGCTGCAACACCATGCAGCAGGACTTTGGGAGCACAAGGGGGGGGGCCATGCACATCTGGCAAAAGCCCTGGGGATGAAGTTAGGACTTCTGGTAGATGCCTGATCTTCCAGGCATTTGTTCTGACAGCTTCTGCATAAAAAGTGAAAATGAGACTCAGCAGGTTCAGCTCTAACCTTCTGTATGCTGTTGCTGCATGTTGTCGTCATTTGAGCACAATGATAGTTTGGGTGTGGGTATATCTCTGTGTTGTGCATACATGTAGACTCTCATGGGAAAGTTGTGAAGGGGTAAATATTTGAGCTTCAGTTCTGAATTCAGATACCCATGCATAAGCCTCATTCATACCAGTGATACTTAAGAGTTTCTAACTAGGTAAAGGATAGCAAAACTTGAAGCTTCTTTATGGTGAATCACAGCAGTGCCATTGGCATCTTTTCTGACTGTGGCAGCTCTTGGGCATAAGTCTTTTATGTTGCCTGGGTCTTGCACCATAGGGGATCCTGTGGGCAGCTGGTTTGCCACCACGTGCACAGAATACGGGACTAGATGGAGCTTTTTCTGTGCTCTTCAATCAGGGATTGACTCTCCTAAATATAAAGCATATGCTCTGCTACTAAGTCATGATAACTCCCTGATCTCAGCTAAATGGAAAATGGAAACAAACAGTCCTGGCTCCCAGAGCTTGTAAGCTCTTGGGCATGGCACCCTCAAGGGTCCCCTTCCTCTATATGACTGTCTTCCCACTCTCATTGTCACTAGCTTCTATGGCTGTCCTCACCTTTCTCACAATTGCTACTAGTTCGCAGGTGGAGAACTGGTAAAAAAATAGGCAGGGACATCTTCCATTCCATCTTCTCTTTACCATTGTTTCTGCTGTATCTAGGCCAGAACCAGGTGAGCAAGCAGGTTGCAATGGAGAACAGGAGAAACAAGTCCAGGGGCTTTTGACAGTGAGTCCCTACTAAGATGTATGGTTAGGCACCTGTCAAGGGCCCACCTCTCCTTGATGCTTGCCTGACTCAACAACCAGAATGGATGAGGGTTATGTCTGGAAGTATGAAAAAAATCACAAATGTGTTTAGGACATGTTTTCACATATGATAAGTAAGACTGAAGGTTTATTATCAGCTCCCAGCAGAGCCAGTGTGAAGCAACATGGAGCAGTTCCCTGTGGGAGATGGATTCTAGACAACTGCCATTTCTCTCCTGCCAACCACTGTGTCACTTGAAAAGTGTAGGTCAAAGAAGAGGACACCATTCTGAGAACTTCCTTCAGGACAAGGCTACCCCCAGCTCCATTGCACACCAGGTACTGCACTTTCCTATTCAGAAGGAAGAGAGCAGTAGCTGGAACAAAAGATGAGAAATAAATAAATGAGAAGTGAGATAGAAGGGCAGGCCTTTGAATCTGATTAAGGAGCAGGGCAGTGCTGTCTCTTCTTGAGATAATGGCTTCTATTTGCTTCTGTCTGTCCTGATGCTTCTGTGGGCTCATTTACCTTCCCTAGAGTTCATAAAGGAAGAATAGCTGACCCCCATCCTTCATCAAAAGCTCATGCCTCGTCTTCCTTCCCTGCTCTGAATGCTGATTGGCTCTTTCACAGCCACAATGAGCTATTGCTACAGTCCCTTGGTCAATATTTACCAAGCAGTCATAGTGCATGAAGGTAGATGAAGTCATAGTATCTGAGCTTCTCTAAGAAAGGTTTTTCTTTTTCTTTTTTCATTTTTCTTTTGGTAGTAACAGCATTGCTACCACTCTTCCCTCCTCCATCTTACCCCATTCATTCTCATAATAGCTCATTTTATCTCATCTTTTTGCATTTGCTTTTATGTACCTCACCTTTGCATCTGAGTCCATGGCTACATTCTACTCTATTTACATTGAGCGACATGCTAGCCCACTGTGGTTTATTTTACCTTTGGGGGCTGTCATATTATACTGGATGCCCAAAGATTGCCATGGGTTGTTGTGTCATTTGAAGCCAGGTGGAAGGGATTGTTTGAGGGTGCAACTGTCAAATAGGCCTAAAACATAGGTTATTTGAACATACGCTAATCCTCAAACAGCTCTTGCCACTTGGGTCTACATGACACAATAACCTGGGCATCTTCAGGTGCCATGGAAAAATGGTAATAGAAGGCATCTGACATAACACAACAACTCCTATAGGTAAGTTGCACTATGGTGGGTTGTCACATTGTGTGAACCAGGTCATTACGTCTCTGTATTTCCACACTTACATGGTTGCCTTTTCTGGGTGATGACACTGCAGATCACTTTCTCTGTCCCCGTATCTCTTCCTACCACCACACCAATTCCCTCTGCATTGCAGTTTAACAATTTTTCTTGTAATCTATTGCAGGAGGGAGTGAGCTGAAGCCAAGAGTGTGGATAAGCAGGTTAAGGTCTTTGTGTCTCTTTTTGCCCAAGAGTTTCACCAACCATTTCCTGAATACCAGCTTCTATTGGTAGCATGGAGATCTGCAAAACTAGTGCTAGGAAAGCAGTCAAATGTTTAGGTAGATTGGCCATTAATATATTGACATAAAAGGGAAAATGTAGCACCAAAAGAGGATACCTATTTCCACATGTTACTGTATGTGTGTAGATACACATTTAGGAATTATAAGCATACTTTTAAATACAAATTCAGTATATATTATCCTAGCAGGGAAGATTGTGACCAGGTGAACTGTAGGGATAGGAAAATATGTCAGTTTCACTCCTGCATTTAGTCCTTTTAAGTTTCAGGTACTTTCTCTCTCAAATGTGAAGAACTTTGCAAATTCTCATTCATCTGCACCAGCCAAATTCAATAGGTGCAGCTATTCCCAGCATTAGATGAACCATGATGCACCTGCCCACCATAAAGGCATTAAAGATGACATGCATGTCCAAAAAAGGGGTCACAACCCTAATTAACTGTGGTTCAGTACCCTAAAATGGTTACATACACAGAGAGTTAAACTCAGATGCTTAACAGCTAAGCATACAAAGCCCTGAGCTTGGGAGGATGGATCTGTCTATTTTCACAGAAACATAGAATAATAAAGTTGAGGGGGGCCAATAAGGTCATTGGGTCCAGCAGCCTGCTCAGTTTTGGAGTCTCCACACTTAGTTTGTTTAAATCTCAAGGTTTCTTTTCCCCCCAAATACAGAGAATCTGTTTTATCAACACCAAACTGAAATGAAATTCTCACCCATCCTGATTGACTTGTGTATCTGCTCAGTCTGGGTAACCAACTGTTGATGGGCATCTTGAAGGCCCCTCCCTTTCTCCTTTATATTTAACTGGGTAGCCCTTCAAACTGGGGATACCTTAGATTAGAGGACTGTTCTCTGATTGTCCTTCAAATACAGAACTGTAATGTATGAGCCCTGGCCAGCCATTTCAGAGGGCTGTGGCTTGTGGCCTGCTACTCATTTCCTTCAAGCTAAATTGTAAGTGTGCTGAAATGTTGTCAGGAATACCTGTTAGTGCAACCCATGCAATAATATTCAATCAGTAATAGGCATCACACTGTTTCTCTAGTTCAAAGTCTGTCCCATAAAAATAGTTCTTACATTCATTCACATAAAGATGCACGTGAATCTTTATGCATGTGAAGGGAAAGTAGAGGGAATGCAAAACATGCCAACTACTTTGGGATAAAAAAATAAAATGTAGCAGTGGCCTTTGCAAATCTAGGCACATCGGGAATAGAACCCAGATTTTTCAGGAAGTCCAACAATGTAAACAGGAGAAGCATCATAAAGCTTCCTAGGGATCCCATTTGTGCTTAAGAAAGCATTTATGGGTACAGTGTAGTACAGGTACATTCACAGTAAGACTTACACAGAAAAGTTGCCAATGCAGATATTCTAGTGCATTTCAACCCTGGGCCGTTAAAATGAGAAATAAATAAACATCATTCTCCATTTGGGGCTTGTTTTGCTGCTGAGCATGGAAATACAGCCCCCCTTTGATGGATGCACCTCTGATTGAGCATTACAGATAGGAATTCATGCCGCTGTCTTTTAGCTGCAAACATTGTATATGCAACACTTCAAACACTATTGTACTTAAGTGACAGGTATCCTGCGCATGAGGCATGCACAGGTACAACTGCTTTGAATTGCAAAGCCTTGCTAAGACATAAGCCACAACAGCAACAACATTGTGCCAGTTTTCTTTGCTCTTGCAGCCCTGCTGATTGACCACTCACTGTTTTAATCTTTTTAGTGTGTAACTTTGTTTTTGCATAATTTTGTATGTTTTTTTGTTGTTGTTGTGAGCCACCCCGAGGCTTTGTTGCGATGGGGGCGGCATAGAAATGTTTTAAATAAATAAATAAATAATAAATACGACATGACTCCCGCTCCGTTGAGGAGGAGGGAACAGTTTGAGTATTGGCTCATCTTCATTCAGGATAGCACATTTCTGATGACTGCTTGATCCTGCCTGTGTGCATTGCATCTAAGGCAGTGCTCATTCTCTGCTGACTGCAAAGGTTGCTGGATTGGGACAGTAGGGAACGAGGAGGAATTGTTTAAAGACGTCATTCTTGTGAGAGAGGTTGCTCTCATAGGAATTGGGTCAATAGAGCATGTTTCCTACAGGTTCATCCATCATTAGCAAGACCGAGTCCCCAATTGCTGCTCATGCTGCAAATGTGCAGGAATCTGATGAGCTCAGAGGATACCTGTTAACCCTTTTAGCTTCTGAAGATATTTCTGGTATTCTATTTGTGCACAGCCCCTGGGTCTATTTTTTCTTTAATGTTGAAGATGCCCCTTTCCCTGCACTATAAATGCTCTTGGCATCATGGTTTTTGTAGTTCTGAGGCTGCATACATAGCTCTGTGTGTGCATGTGAATTTTGTTGATTAAAAGATTTTTTGTGAGGTAAAAGGGAAAATATTCAAATACTGAGTTTAAAAAATTTAAAATATTGTTTGCATGTGTGTCAGAAAAAGATTAAAATACCTTTGAAGTATGAGTATGATTTTAGATATCATTCTGAGGAATATTGATAGTTCATGGGCCACATGTTTTAGTGGATTTATTGAAACAATAGTGGATTTCAGAATGGATACCACAATTTTTCAGTCAGGATTTGGAGGAGATAGAACCACAACTTTTCACAAATGATGATGATGATGATGATGATGATGATGATGATGAAAAATATGTGGTATGTCTAGAGTCCCAGAGCTGTCCAAACTGAACCTATTTTCCAGAATGTTGTGCTTGGTGTTAAAGAATACATTGGAATACCCCAAAGGTAATGGGGCAGGCTTGCCAGCTAGTGCAAATCAGTATAGAAAAGTGATAGGCAACTGTTTGGGGTTCTGGGCACATGTGGCAATTTGGAAAAATGCCCTGGGCACCATCACAGAATGGCTGTTTTGGCTGCTTTGGGAGGTGTGGCAAAGGGTGTATACCCTGCCTGAAAGATTGCACACAAGGCAAAACTGGAGCTTGCACTCTAACACATGGAAGAAATTAGCTGAACTCCCAGTTTATGGCACCAGCAGAAACCTATTTCACAATAGTTCTGCTGCCAGTAAGAAAATGTACTTTTTAGGAACAGTGGGATGGGTGGGACTCCTTGCCAGGCACCAAGGAAGATGTCCAGGGACATGCTGGTGCCCACAAGGACTGTGTTGCCAACTATGGCGTGGAAAATAGCAAGCAGCATTATCCTGAATCGGACTCTTGGGCCACCAGCTTAGAAATGTCAGTGCTCCTCAGGGTCTCATGCAGAGGTCATCTCTGTCACTTGCTACTTCTGTCACTTTTAAACAGGAGATGCCAGGGACCAAGAGTGGGACCGTTTTCATGCAAAGCAATCATCTCTACCACTACGCTCCACTCATTGCCAAGATAACTTGTTTATGTTACTGGCATAGTATTATTGAGTATTATTGAGCATGACAAATCAGCCTTGCAACTCCAGCAGTACTGGTCCAATCGAGATGGCTGTAGGCTTCTCGGTCCATCAGAGTGTGAAGGATTAATGCTCAGTGCATGCTGTTCCTTCATTTTATGAGGATGGGGTTTAACCGCTCACAGAATGAGGTGCTGATGATCTTGTATAATTGGGAATAGCCGTTACAAGGCAGAGAAGGCCATACTATTCGCTGAGCTGAGCTGATTAAGTATATATTAAAGAATGAGAAGGTTAAGTGCCCTGAAATCATCTCCGAGAACTCCATCACTTGTCCTTTGTTGATTCAGATTAATAAACCTAGTCAGTATTAGAGCAGTTAGCAAAAGCAGATGGTAATCATTGCTGTTGCTAAGCAGCAGCCATTTATTAAGCTGGGAGACAGGCTGGAGGATTGCACTGAATTATATTGCATTTAACCAATGAAACTGGATGCCATAAAGAGTCCAGTGCCTCCCAGTATCCTAAAATACTGCGTGCATATATTTTGGTACCTGTTCCTTTATGGAACATATCTAAATGTGCAAAGCAATAATAGTCTAGTATCATAAAAATTTCTTACTGAACTGTATTAACACTGCTAGCTTACCAACACTGTTTTAGCAGATTCTATAAACGCAAAGTTTTACAGGCATCTAATAGTCTTCCTTAATTGCTCCAGGATAATCCAGAGATAGTAGCTAGTGAACTGGTGCCTAACACTGCAGTCCTGTGCAGGTCTACTGAGACTTAAGTCCCACTGGTCATCTTCATATGAAATAGCAGCAAAACACAAGTTATTTAACCCTACATTTGTCAGGTGATGAGTGTGTTGCTGATGCTGCTTTGCTTGTCAAACTCTGGTCAAGCTGATTAAAGGTTGTTTTGTGATGTGTAAGCCCAGATGCTATGCTATGGGTTGTCCATAGGTTAAACAACCAACAATTCACCTAAAAAGTGGCCATTGTTCTTAACACATGATTCTCTGCCAGTACATGCAAATTGGGTCACTGAGTTCAGCGGGACTTACCATCCAGTAAATTGGTATAGGATAGCAGTCTGATCCTCTGGGTAATTTGGTGATACATCAGCCTTGCCTCTAGGTATGCTCATGACAGCTTAAAATGCACTTCTGAGCATCACGTGTGTTTTTTCTGGCACATGCAGAGCTGTGCAGAATATTTATTGCTTTAATCAAAATGTGTGTGTGCAACAGGGGAGATTTGTTTTGCTGTTTTGTCAGACCGATATGCAAATTACATGAAAATTGAAACTATTTCACCATGTGTTGTCCAAATTTGGGATGCAAATCATAGCTCAGAGCAGAAAGGGCTGGAAAGGGCTCAGGAGACCTGCACAAGCCCTGACTTAGTTCATAAGGAGTAAAGATACACTGTGCCTGCTTGTTTCTGCCTGGCAGTCATATCAGAGTGGCTCGGAAATGTATTCCATTTCAATGATTGGGTCTTTTCTTTTTAAAAACAAACCGAGCAGTTGCTGAGCATGTAAGTTCAGGCACCTTGCTTATCAGTCCATGCCCCTGATTTCAGTTTTGCTGTTGGCATTCACTGAAGGAAATGAATTCCATGCATGCTCAGAAGTTCTGGAACTGGGCTGAGAATGGCAATGCTGGATTCCAGATATCCCAAGTATTTTTTGCTACTCCTGCTGCTCTTTCCAAGTGAGTCAGTATCCAATTCCCTTGGCCAATAATAGGGGCAGTTGCCTGGGTTCAGATGATATGACAACCCATCATAAGTACAACCTCAAGAAGAAGCCATGGCATTGGACAGTATATAAAAGCTTTAAATAAATAAAATAATTAAATTTGCTGTCCCTAAAGGTATCAGCTTTGGTTCTCATGACATGACAATGGATTGTGGGCAGCAACATTGTTGTGTGAATCGAGTGAATAGGTATCTTGATCTGTGATATTATTCTCTGTCAAAAAGGGCTGGGGGAGGCTGAACCATATTGTAAATAAACAGGATACTGCTTCCTTTCCCACTCCCACTATAGATAAATAATATTTCCATTAGTAAATGGTTGATAGGGATAAGTGTTAAGTATCCAGAGGAATTTTGAAATATTAACAAAGTCCTTGATCTTACCCCTGAGTTTCTTGCACATTTCACCCAAGGAGGAGCCATGAGTTTTGTTATGAATTTTCCTTTAAACAAAATTATATAGCAATGCTGGAAGGCCAAGGTCACAGAAGCCCCTGCAACATACCTACAGAAATGCCTGGTCAATCTCCCTTTACATAAGGAATGGTCAATATGTTTCCTTTCAGATGCTGCTGAACTGTGACACCCACCATTCCTCACCAGTGCCCTTGACCCTCCTATGCAGTCAAGGGTAGATGGGAGTTTTAGTTTAACAATGTCTGGATGGCAACAAGTTGCCCACCTTGGCTTTAAGCTCATTTTCTTGGAAGCCTCCTTCCAGTTCATACACTCTTATGTGAGTTAGCTCAGACATTGCAAATCATTCTGGAATAGAAGAGGAAGAAGATGACTCTCTTCCTCCTCCTTGATAGTTTTGGCTCAAATGCTTCTTATATGTATATTGTTAAAGCAGGACAGAATGAGGATAAGAAATTGCTTCTAGGTTTCTGATTCAATTCAAACCAAAGCTAAACTAAGCTCCATGATCAAATCCTATCTGGAAATGACTGCAAACCCATCATTGCCATACTCAAAGCCACTAGATCTTGTTTCTGACAGTGACTGAATGTGAGAAGAACAACCCAGATTGACTCATTGAGCCCTTCCTATTTTTCATTTTTTGAGATTATATTTGATTAAGGTTCCAGTGACTCTGAGTAATTATAAGACATTAGATCTGCACTGATGTAGCACATCCAGTGTTCAAAATTATTTATGTATGTTATAATAGCCATCCTTACAAAATTTCTGTAAGGGAATATAGTGTTCTGTATACCCACATTGCACAGGAGAGATTCAAACCCAGCCTACACATTGCTTTAAAGGTGCAGGTAGTACTTAACCTTTCTTCCAGTTTTAGTCTAGATCTGAGCAGCTATGGAACCTCAATCCAGATTAGGACCCTTCTTTGCAAGACAGGGGTCCTTCAGTCCTTTCTCCATATGGTCCCAGTTGAGATCGGGTCCACCTATGCCTGCATCCTTTTAGTCATTTTGGGAACCTTTGCAAAGTGAGTATGGTGGTACTGTTGGAATGGCAGTCTCAGTGCCTCAACCCATGTGCAATAACACCACTGTCTTCTGGAGCTAGCCCTACAATGAACCCCAAAGTTGACACTGAGTCTGCAAAACTGCTTGTCGCTTAAAGGTGATAGCCTGCATCCCCACTAAAGATATTAAGTTGGAAATGAAACCAAAATGTCCGTTTCATGCTAGCAAAGGACTATGGCAAAGGACTTACTAAAAATAAGACCTGCAGATTAGGACCTGAGGAGGGCCACATTTGTTCCTCAGGTCTGAGGTACTGCACCCCTGCTATAATGAGTGACTGAACAGAGATGGGAATTCCAGGACAATGGCTGGTATGGAAGCAACCACACATGTGTAAAACAAGGTAAACTTTCTATATCTCTGCTCTAAGCTAGGAAGTGTACATATATCAGTAAGTGAATGAACAATCACTGAGTGTCTTACATTTACTGTAACAATGCACAAATATATGTACCCATGCAAATAGAGTATTCATTCTGGCAGGTGCTGAATGCTTTTAGTGCCACGGAAGTCAATGAGAATAGTAGGTGCTCAGTACTATGGCTGAGTCAGCACGTTACCCTTGATTTAAAGCCTTTTATAGTCTTACAAATTATACTACAGTCCGCTTACACGTGTGCTATGGAAGTGTTATCATTAATAATTGAAATTGCTTTTGTCAAAATAAATGAACAATGTACTTTTCCCTGATGCAGTGGCTTAAAAAATATGCAGACCCGAGGAACTGTAAGAAGATTGTAAACTGCACGCAAGTACTTGTTCCATTGTCTCTTTCCCTTTCCTCCCACCCATGATTAAGCGTTCCCTTCTGCCCCTCACAAAATTGAACAAATAAGTGTTAACACAGCATCTGCACCTTATGGAGGGCTCAACAAATAATGACATTTAATTAGTTAAGGTTTGTGTGATGCTAATGTAATGGATGGTGAAGGTCCCTGGTATTTTACAATTCATTTTGTATCTTTAAATTCTCATTCTCTTTCCTATATTATCTGGATTGTTAATTTCCCCTACTAACTTTGCCCCTTCACTGTTTAGTACCAGAAGAGGAAACCATGGAAAGACATGGTCATAGGGGTGCCTGAATCCTAGCCTAAAATCTAATGAACAGCTGCACTTCACTGTTGATATCTGGGCAACTAGAATCCAACTGATATTTAATAGCTGGATTCTTGAGAATGCAGTAAGTGACCTATCAGGGCTGGCCAAGTGAGGTGGAACTATGTGGCTGCCTAAGGCAGTGGATTCTGGAATAGGTGGGAAGGGATGGCAAGCAGACGGATAAATCTGCGTTTCTCGTGGCTTGCCACATATCATTTAAGCTAGGCTGCTACATGTAGGACACGATGATCTCTTATTGGCAGTGTTGATGACTGAACTATCAAGTCCGTTGGCTTCTCCACATGGAATGGGGAAGCACCATCTTGTCACTTGTCCGAACTCATAAAATGTCTTGGGCCAGCTCTCTGATGCATGCAATGGCCCCTAAGCTACACATGGTATTATCTTCAGGGGGAAGTACTCTGCTAGCGTACTGAGGGGATGTCCACTGAATTGGATGTGGGGAGTGGAAGCTTAAAGTTAGTCCTGATGGCCCAGTGGTAAACAAACAGGCCTTCTGTAGGTTTCATCACCTAAGAAAGCTGTCTTTGATTTCTCAGTGCCACCCAAATATTTCTTAAATGAACGGCACATGCTTTGAAATAGGAGAAATGTAGAAAATTCTGCCTGGATGGAAAGATTTTATACACGAATAAGCATTTATGGCAGACAGAGCTAAGAAGCCAATTGAATTCACTTGTAACTCAAGGCAGAATTGAGCCTATTTTTCTAAAGGGAACAAGGCTGATTTAATTAACCCACTGTGTCACCTAGGGCAGGACCTCTTCTTCCTTTTTACATCTTTGATAAATATGTGCCATAGCCTGTAGGGGACAAAACCAGATGCTTTAAGACTCCTGTTTATCTTATGACTTTCTGTGTATATCTTTTCAAAATATGGGGTGGGGGAAAGTGCCACGAATGAGTACTGTTTGTAATTATATGTTGGGATAGCTTTTTGTTCCAAATTTGCAAATAGCTCCCGGTAATCTGCTCAGCCTAAAATAGCATGAATCACATCTTACACAGATGAGTGCTAAGTTATATGTTTCATATGGCAAGTTTTCCATGACATAAAACTAGAACATCACATATAATGTGTTTTTAAACTGCTGTAGGTCTCAGGTGGCAGCTGTCCAAAGGGACCACACATGGCAGGAGATCACTTAATGTCAGTTAACCAGAAGTAATATTAGGCACTTTTCTCATTGTTGCTTTACTGTTTGGATCTCCTAACCATGCATTAGAAATTTAAAAAGTCTTCACTGGGATAAGTGGATACTTGTTTTCATATTTAACCACACATCATGTGAAGCGTGGAATTTGGAGACAAAAATGGATGGGGTGGGAGTTTAAACTCTTCTCTCCTGAGGTACCATAGTCCCAAACTGATTCACAGTCATGTGCACTTGCAAGAGAGTAGGAAAAACAATCACACAAAGCTTTACTATGTGAAGTTAGGAGAGCATTTAGTCTAGCTCTCACAAGTAGAAATGGGTCTTCAATCTGTAATTAGAACATTGTGCACAGGAAGGCCTCCCCAACCCAAGTTTGTTTCTCCAGATGAAGGATAAAATAAAGAAGGAAGTCCTCAAGTTGGGTCAACTGAAATATTTTTTCTTTATTTTTAACCTCCACATGGTAGTTGGATTTTGTTTTAAAACAAGCAGCTGGGGAGGAAGGATTTAAACCTCCCTTACTTGCATGTAGAAGTTTCATTCCAAATTGTACCCTCTGCATATTTTCTTGTGAAAAGAAAAAGGAGGTGAGCAGGTCAGCTGCCCATTCCTTATTTAACTTGTGTAGTTTGACCCTGTTGATGCCAGAGCAGCTTTGGAAGATGATAAAATCAATAAGGAAAGCCTACGAAACTCCCCTGGTTGTGAACTGGATCTTTCTCATAAAGTTGGCAGTGAATTTATGGGAATAACCATTGGATTGCCAAAGTCATCACATGCAAAGCAGTGAGGGTACCCGTGTCAGTAACAAAAGAGATTGCAAAGGGCTGAACGCCAAGGCAATGATGACAGCAGCTCTCTGATCCTAATCCCATTTACTTGGAGTGAATTTTTTCTGTTTATGTCTCAGTTTCCCTCTCCTGTTCACAATCTAAAGAAATGCTAAATATTCAATTTCTTTTTGTTAGCATGACAGGCTAGCAAAGGGGAGTATTTCTGAGTTGTTTTCTTGAGGTTTTGGCATGCCTGCCCATTATAACTGAGGCCTGACAAATCTTGCTGTCTCCATCCTGTTATCTCTACTAGTGGTGTGCGGTGTGGTAGTGCCAATCCTGATGAATTTGGGAGTAGGCAGGCAGTAGTTGGCCAGAAATTAAAGGGAATCAAATCATTAAAAGGTTGTTTTAAAAGAAATGTAATTGTGAGGAATCAGAGCAGTGCCTTCCCAGAGTTCCAATTAAATCCTAGCCAATCAGTCTTCTCAATTCACTTCTCCAATTCTGTTGGAAAAATAATGAGAGAGATGAAAGAGAGTCAGGCGAGTGAAGCCCTTTTGCTGCCCTTTGAAGATGGGGAAATGGCAAATGCTGCCTGGGAGAGGTTCTCTTTATCTGACAGCTGTTCTTGGATCTTTAACATGGAGGGAACTGAATGGGAGGATCTAGTTTGCTTGCTTCAAGGACTCCTCAAAATAAAGGCATCCTCAGTGGCTTGAGTCTGATGGTGCATTTTGACTCACAGAGTTACATTTAGTAAGGAAATTGCTGTCCCTGCAAAAATGAATAACATGATGAGGGTTGCTGTGCTCCTCAAACCTTCTGTGGATGTCATCCAGAAGAGCTTTGGACTGTGCTGTTGTATCTTCATGGGCAGAGATTTAAAGCACAGGTGCAAAGACTTCAGGCTTGTTGGATCTAGACAGGGTCAGATTTGCCCATTTTGCTTTCTCCTGCATGCAAATTTAAGGATCTTGAAACTTCAGGATCTTTCCATTCTGTATATGAAGTTATTTGCAAAGGTGGATGAATTGTTATCAGAATGAACCAAAATGAAAGTCTCAGACATTGGAACAGGCCAAATTCAATAGATACAACTGTTCCCAAAATAGAGAAGGTCATCCTTACTGACCTGCCATATAGCAGCTAATGATAGGTACCTGCTAGAAGAAAGAGGTGGAAACTTTAACTTGGCATCAGAAGCACAACAGAATATAATGGGGATTCAGACTTAGACTTTTGAGGGGACAAGCACTCAATGTCCTGGCTGTGATTGGAGGAATATTTCAGTTTTGTTTTCTCACACATTCAAGGAGTTTTAAGCTCAATTTATTTCTATCCCATTTATGAAGAAATTTACAAATTATATTATGGTCTTATAAAAAAATCTCACATCCATAGTTGGATGTACACTTGAGCATCATGCTATCTCTTTGTGTGTGTGTGTACATGTGTGTGTGCATGCATTTGCTTGCATGCATGTTCAATCAGAGCCAGGTGTAAAAGGTGTATGTTTTATAATTGAAGAACAAGGAGCCTTTGAGCATGTTCTGAGTCTTGAACGTACTTTCAAGCAACCAGATGGAGCTGAATCCAAAGTCCTTTCACATACACAGAGAGCCAGTGTGGTGTAGTGGTTAAGAGCATGGGACTGGGACTCAGACGATCTGGGTTCTAGTCCCTGCTCAGCCATGGAGCCAACTGGGTGACTTTGGGCCAGTCACAGACTCTCAGCCCAACCTACCTCACAGGGTTGTTGTTGTGGGGATAAGATGGAGGAGGAGATGTAAGCTGCCTTGAGCCCTTTGTAGGAAAAAGGCAGGATATCAATCAATCAATCAATCAATACACATATAAACACACACAAACCACTCCTAGTTACTCCAAATCTTAATTTTAGCAACCTAATTTTGGTGGGAAAAGACCATTTTGTCTAAATAAATGGAGTCAGTAATTCTTGCCAATTTACTACAAAGCATCTATAGATCTACCAGTATATCCCAATCTATTTTCTGTCCATACTAGATGCTCTGTATGAAGAGAGCACCATTCACATACAGACAGAAGTGCTGGGAACTGTCAGGAAACACATTGGTGATGTAGTTCAAACTGCATTTTTACAAACTCTCTGATGTTCTTTGTAGGCATCTTAAACTACTATTAACCCAGCAATCAAAATTGAAAAAGAAGCACCTTTGGATTCACTGTATGCTCTGCCTCTTTTGCATTAATTACATGTGCCAGAAAAGAAAAGAAAAAAGAAGCTATTTTAATATTATATGTGAACTATCCCCATGTTCATTATCAAGATATGGCTTCTTAGTACCTCCTAAGGATGTGTTTGTGTTGCAACTTCTACACTGAGTAAGAATTTTTCTAAGTGTAGCAAGTTCAACTTGGGGCTCTTATAGTGCGGGGGGGTTGTGCGGGGGGGATATTTTCATGGTAAAAAATGATTAAAGTGAAAACTAGTGATCAGTTCAGAAACCAGCATATGGCTGGGTCATTACCATTCATATTATTTGACATATATTTTTTCCCATAGGGTGTATTTGCATGAGTTAGCATGAATTTGACTTCAGAGTTCTTTTGGGACTTGTACTGTTTGCATGCAAGTTTCCCAAAATGATTGTCACTCATAATTATTGGTCTAAAATTTTAGGTATTCACAACTTGTTATTACATGAATTTGCTATTTATCACTTAGTGGAAATCTCTCATTCGCTTGATTAAAGGTGACTGAATGTTATTAGATATTAGAAAATGCATCTAAATGAACTGGAGTTTGTAAATGGCTTTGTAAACTCCACAAGCACATGGTAATGAATTAAATGTGTATTCTTCTGCATACTTACAAGAAATGAATGGACTTAACAAACATATAAGAAAATCTTCAGTCAGTGCAACTTTTTATTGATGCAAAAATATTCTCTCTGTTTCTGAGTTTGTTTAATTAATATGCATTCATCAGCTGCAAATGGTATGAAGCATCCCCCAGATCCAGTTGAATTACTATTAAATAACTGGTTATCTACTGAGTGCTTGATGAATGTGTAGTGTACATTGATGCTGCATACCCCCTTATTAGTCACTGTGTTGGCACTTTGGAGTTTTTAGAGCGGGGTGGGCAACTCATGGCCCTCACACGTGTTGCACGCAGTCTGTCTTTTCGCCTTTGCAGCTCAGAAGATCAGAGCTAGGGAGGCTCTGAAGGGGGTCATGCCCTGATACATGGCTGGCCCATTTTTAATAACATGCTAAATCATTGCTTCAGTTACGTACATTTGTAATGGCCTATGGCTAAAATTACTACTACTACTACTTCAACTTATGGCCCTCCATATATTCTGGTCTACA
>NW_025335268.1:88764079-88778677 GCF_004798865.1 Varanus komodoensis
CATAAGTACCCTAGTTTTGTTTTATGGGATTGAAAATAAGGTGAGTCAACTTTAACTTCAATAAAAATATTTTTAAAGGGTGAGGAAAGGACTTTTCAAACCAAAGCAAAACTCTGATATTTATGGGTTGTTGGTGTCTGTTTTTATGAAGATGGAAGTGCAACCTAAGCAAGACCAGCCTATCTCAGGTTTGTAAAAGGTTAGGCTGCATCAAAATCCTGACAGTGCTCTTCCCCCTGCCCCCAATATTGTGTTTTTAGCCTGATAGCAAAGCCAAGATTTACAGAGCTGGCTTCCTAGGTAGGAGTGCAAGGGAGGCTGTTACTCTAATCAGTGCTTTGGTCTGTGGCAAGACAGATGGTTTTACCATAGCAATCTGGCTTCCCTCTAGTATTTTGTGTTCAGAAGGCCATTGCTCATGCCCCTCCACTGTGATTTACCTGCTTGCACTGCTGCAGTAAGTGACTGAGAGCATTACCTCAGCCCTCCAGCCGTTGAGCCACAATAATATTTGTCAGGCAGGAGAGGCAGGTTTGAGGGATAGAACCAGGAGAGCAGCGGGCACAATTTTCTTTCTTGAGCACGAGTATGCAGTGAGGGGAAAAGAATTCAAAAAAGATTATTGAGCTGTAGAGCAATAGCTGCCTCACTGGTTGCAGAGCACGTTTTCATTTCTGGACATCAGTTTTTGTGGGATGATTCGTTGCATTTAATCAGAGAATGAGGGGAAACCAAATAGGTTGCCTGCAATACAAGATAGGTAAGTGAAATGACAAATCTGGATCTGCAGGACCTGAGAAATAAATAAACCAGGAGTGTCAGCAACAGAGGGGGGCTGAATAAAGGAGAATGAAAGTGTCATGTCCTTCGATTTGAGTAGTAATTCAGGTCTGGTTTATACATATGGCAGAATGAGACAGCAGAGGACTGGTCTTGCTAGAATGGACTGACAGTAAGAAGCAGTGAGTGTGCTTCTGTGTGAAAACTCTATACAGGTAGGAATTAACACATCAGGGAAAAAGTTTTCTGCCTGCTGTGCTGGTTTTCTATTTGGAGGAAAGTATTTCAGGGTGTGTGCCTGTGCCTGTGTGTACACACATTTACATAGGGTAAAGTTCAGAATTGTGATTCTCCACATTTGGAGTAAGCCTGGGGATACCCAGAAGTTACACATCACAGTGTAAGTGTAAAACTCCAGGTACAACTAGAGAAACCAGTTAAGCCTGTTCCATCTGTGCTTTGTAGATGGTAGGCAAATTAACTGAATTTTCACTTATCTGCATTAGTGCTAATTTGCACTTATCGTTTAAAAATAGCCTGCAGGATTAGATTACAGGGCCCACATGACATGGAAAAGCTGGCTGCAGGTCTGGTTTGCAGAGCTTATATGAACATATCCAGGCATAACCATGGCCCTTTAAAGCTCTGCTTATTTACTACAGAGAATGGAAATTTGGAACCTGCCTTCAGTTATTAGGGTTCAGCTGTGCCTTCCACAGCCTGACACCTTCCAGGTGTGTTGGACTGCAGCTGCCGCTATCCTCAGCCAGCATGGGCAAGATGCCTTGTGCTCCTTGGAGCTGTTCAAAATCTAAAAGATTCTGCATCTGGCCAAAGCTACTTTTTCCAGCTTGATGTCCTCTGGATGTTTTGGATTGGAACTCCCATCAGCCTCAGCCAATATAGCCAATGGCAAGGAATGCTAGGAGTTTTAGTCCAAAACATGAGGAGAGCACCAGGCTGTGGAAGTCTGGGTGGAGGCTTTGGCTTTGTTCTAAGCAAGATGCTAAACCTATGACAGAGCAGGATCATGTCAGGATGCAGAAGGAAGCTCACATATGTGAATCATTCTCTGCACAAACATGTTTTTAAATTCCCTGTGTGTGACAACTAAATGTCAAGGAGAAGTCTGTTATAGCCTTTCTTTTCTACATCTTTTTTCCATTTGCAAGACTGAATTCCCAGCCCATCTGAAGTGGTGCAATGCAGATGCAGCTTGACTACCTCTGTGCGAACAAAGCTCATGCCTTTCTGTGCTTCTCCAGCTCTTCCTGTTCCCAGCTCATCTGCTGCTAGATAAGCATTCGATTCTGCTAACTGCTGGGTTCCTCCTCGTATGCCCAGTCAAGTCCCAGTGGCTCTGGCTAGTATGAGCAAAGGCCAAAGAGAAAAGGGAAGAGCAGCGTTGAAGGATGACGGCCTCAGAAAACAGCGAGACATCATGTCACTTATTTTGTCCTTCATTCTGTGGAAAAATCTTGACAGACGAGTGTAGTTCATAAAGTGACTAGTGATCCATATATCTTCCATAGAGCCTTAGACTAATGGCTCTTAGTCATGATGGCTATATATCACTTCCAGCATCAGAGGCAATATGCCTCTGAACACCTTTTACTCTTGTCGTACTTGTAGCCTTCCCACAGGGAACTGGTTGGCCATGGTGTGAACGAAATGCTCAACTGCATAGGACCTTTGGTCTAACTCAGCATGGCTCTTCCAATGCTCCCTACCTCTCTCCTCTTGTGTGCTAAGGAGCACACAGCCTTTCTTCTATGCACCTCAGGCAAGGGACAGAGCATCAGTACAG
The DNA here is from genome assembly GCF_004798865.1 of Varanus komodoensis. NCBI lineage: Eukaryota > Metazoa > Chordata > Lepidosauria > Squamata > Varanidae > Varanus > Varanus komodoensis. The sequence continues at coordinate 88,766,667 of NW_025335268.1, forward strand.
TGTGGAGATCTGACTACTGAGTGGTCTATAAATGAAATAAGTAATAGTAATAATTCAGCAGCAGAATTAGAACTCCAGCTGGATTCATTCTTGTGTTTCTGCTAGATGACACTTTCCACTGAACTAGAGTTCCTCTGGGTCAGTGTATAGGGACATCAATGGCCATCAGGGCCTGGAGACCTCTTTGAATGCAGGTGCAGAGGCCTCTGGACCTTGGAGCACACAGATGACATCCCTCAGGTGATGGTTTCTGCAGAGACTAGCAGAAACCTGGAACAAATAAACGGATAATTCTGAAGAAAAATGGACTCATTCTGCTATTGCCTATCTTCTTAGAGCACCTCGGTTAGAATGAGAAAACCACTAAGGATGGCTGGCTAGGGAATGTTAGGAGTTTTATGACTTTTTTCTGTTTAAACATGCATAGAATAATGCCTTAAAGTAGAGATGCAAAACCTCACATCCAAGAGTCACATCTGGCCTTTCAGGGGTCTCAACCTGGCCCTTCAAGGTTCCCAGATGGCCACACATGATTGCTCTGACACTACTGGCTTCCTTCCACTGCCAATAACTAGGTGGTTCCCCAGCTTTTGAGCCATTCCCTCCGTCCACCCCTGTCAAGATCTGGGCCACTTCAGGGCTCCTTCTGCTGACCAAATGCCAGAAGCTGCCTCAGCAACACCGGGTTTCAGTATGCTGAAGCTTTCTGTGGCATCTGGATCCTGCCCCTGCCCTCATGCTATCTTTTTGGCTCCTGATCTCTGGGTTGTTTTGACTGCACTTTGCTATCTGGATGCTGCTTTGTTTGCTTCCCTGCTTGCTCCTGGTCTCACCTTGGCTTGCTCTGGTTAATGATTTGGATTTGGCTGGTGACTTGACTTTGGTCATATATGCTACTGACTGTATTATCTGGGTCCTGGTGCCTCTGGTCAGCTTTCTGCTGCTCATGCCCCAGACCTTACAACCCCATCCTGAAAGGTTGAAATGCCTTTCCTAAGATTTAGGTTACCTACAGTCAGAGCTTTAAGGGATTTTGACCCTGCTTTGCTTACTACTGGCCCCAGCTACCGCTCAAAGATGATCCCGGAGATCTTCTCTGAAATGGAGCTTGCCTGTTGGATGAAATAATTTCTGCCTCCCTGCACTAAACAAGTAATAGCCTGCCATGTTGTGGCTCTAACTAGTGGTAGTTGTCTGCTGTCTCTAACCATGTACTAAGCCCAATATTATCATGCTATGACAACTGTTAAAAACTGTGGAAACTGGGATGATAATAAAGCAACACAAGGCTTCTCTATCTGGCCAGGAGCTCTAGATCATCCATGCAGTAAGATTTTTAAAGAACCAGCCATTATCTCCAAGGGCAAAAGAGGCTAGTGTTGAATAGCATGGGGAAGGCACACAGAAACAAAAAGAAACTATACAAGTTTTAAGTTGTTTCTCTGAGGCGCGTAAGATCTGAAGGGGAAATATGCTTTCATGGGTCAGTGTCAGTGGGACAGTATCATTCTTTCCGCACGATTCAGAATGACAATCCATGTGGCTACAACTGGCACTGTGGGGATATTAGACCTGTGAAAATTGCAAACTGCTAGACAGACTTTATTGGTTTCATCACAGCAAGGGACAGAGGATGGGACCTTGAAGATGGGGTGTGGAATTGCCAGAACAAGCAAAGCCTTTTCCACAATACATTTCTATTTTAGAATTTGACAAGATCAGATACCACTCCATCCTCCCTGGAGAATGTTACAAGGAAATTATATTGAGGTGGTGGGGGTTGAGGAAGGAGGTCTCTCCTTTGAAAGCATCCCTGTGAGACTAACAGAAGTTACAAAGGAAGACTCCTTTTGAAAAATGTGAAAGTTTGATGCTGTTGGAGAGTTCTGTTCTCTGTTCACTGGGCTGGAATAACAACTCTCTCTCTCTCCCTCTCCTTCTCCGTCTCCCTCTCTCTGGGAACTGCCCTGGAAGTTTAAAAAATTATATTGCAGATATTTTTGCAAGCATATAGAGTCTATCAAGAGGCATCAGACCAAGAGAGTGAACCATTTAAGTATTGCCTACCATTCCTGCCATCTAGTCCTCAAATAGTATCAACCACCCTGAGGACAGAGTCAGGAGCTTTCAAAATAGGAGTGAGGGAGTCCCACATTTATTTGCCATTCTTATTTGATTTGACAGAATATGAATTGCTGTTGAAAAGAAATACAATGGTGAAGAGGTTTGGGAGAAATTCCTGTGGGCTGGTTTTGGGTTTCTTGTGCTTGTATTACACAGGAGGTTGCTGAGGACTGTACACAAGTGTCCTGTTGACATCATACAGTCATCTCTTTTGTAGCATCCTCCACTTCCTGCACTCCCATTCAAGCCTCCCACAGGGCTGTTTTATATCAGGAAGTACTGGCAGCCTGAGGCACTGCAGGGCAATGGAGAGATGTGTCATAGTAAGAAATGGCGTTTAAAGTTCCTTTGCTAATCTCACATGGGGCTTTAGAAGTTGGTGCTGCATGGAATTCACTGGGGAAAGTTAATTCTCAATTTTACTTCATTCCCTCTTTCATCCAACAATTGTGCAAGGTACAATCCATAGCTGGCTGGAGAATGATGGGAGTTTAGGGCATTTTTTGTCTAAGCATGCAAGCCTATACTTGCATCCAAATAGTGGAATTTCCCTCTCTCCACTTAAGATATGCTATGGTACTGGACAAATGGAATTATAATTGTCATGTGCTTCCTTTTAGCTATCTAAATTCTAAGTTGCAGCTGGCTGAGAATTAGCAACTGTGAGCTGCTTCTTGCTGCCAGAAATATTATTTGGCAGGATGCATACACAAGTCTCAGCTTCTACCAGGTTGGGGGCCTTGGGAAAAAGCAGGGGTCAGACTTATTGGATGTCATGCAGTTCTAAAAAATTAAATAGTAGCTACAGGGGAGGCAGTAGGTCTGCTGAGGAGTGTGGTGATGGAGAAGGATTTAGCCCATTATATCTGTGATGAAAATGATCCCCTTAATCTAGTCTCCTCACAGAGTGAAACTTCCAGCAATCATACTTGCACTTATACGTTTTCCCAAACAAGACAAGTAGCAGCTTCAGAGTGGAGATGCTTCACTGAGAATTTGCCCAGGAGAAAGGATAAAGCTCCCATGATACTGACGGGGTCCAATCCAAATTTGCAGTCTTCTGTGCCTAGTAGAGGGGATAGTGTAAGAGAAGGTTTTCAGCAAAGGGAAAATAAAGGTACAGCTCAACATGTTGGCCTTCTTAGTTGAATAGCGGCCACCTATAGAGGTACCAAACCAGAAAGAAGGTGGCACTGGGTTCTGAGAGCCTTAGTCAGAGGCAGTTCCCCATCAGCACTTACAGTCTGTTCAGGAGTAAAGCTCTCTTGAATAGGAAGGGATCTGCTGAAAAGTGAAGTCCTACTTCTGAGTACTAACAAGGAGTGGTGCAAACAATCTGTAAAAGATAGAAGGATTGAGAAGCTGAGGAGGAAAAGAAATGTCCTGCACTTCTCTTCAGAGCAAGTCTCATGATGAGAAGGAAGGAGGGTGTTTTCCACTCCTTCCTGACTTCCGTGGATATGGGCAAATGATCAATGTGATCAGAAAGGCCAGTCTAAAGATTTCCCACCCCTCACATGAAAACTGATTTGCTTCCATAGCATTTCTAGCAAGGAAAAGCAACTCTGCTATTTTCCAATGCTTATGGTTAAGTCTTACTGACAAGTGGAATGCGTTCAGAAAATTTTGAATACATTGAGAGAATTAAAAGACTTTCAAATAACTCCTCTCTGAAATGTTGTCAGAGTGTCTAATGCTTCTTTGTGTCCTTCCAACTTGCAAACAAAATCACATTACTCTACCGGATTTGATGCACAGATAAATTCTGACACTAATTCATGCAAGAGGTAGTTTTTCAAGGGCAGAAATGGTAAGTTGTTTAAGAAATTGCCATTAGTTGAAAACTAGACACAATTTTCTTTCATTGAGACTGATAGAAAAGAAAGACTCCCCTCCCCTCCCACACATAAATGCACAATGCAAAAGTAAATTTACATAAACAATCTTTGATGGCGCTTTGGCCTTGTTTCAAAAGGAAAAGGAAGCATAAGCCTGATGAGAGAGACACATTCTGCACATCATATGTACAGTAAGTTCAAAATTTGTGTCCATAGAGTTTGTGTAGAGATAAATTATCTCAGCTGTGACTGGGTACACCTTTGGTGGCAGCTCAACATTGTATAGTCCACTATAATAGAGAAAATCCCATACCAAGAATGGCTGGCTGGGACATATTGGGAGTTATAGGATATGTATGTATGTATGTATAGGTATCCGATTTATATCCTGCCTTTTCCTACAAAGGGCTCAAGGCAGCTTACATCATTCTCCTTCTCCATCACAACAACAGCCCTGTGAGGTAGGTTGGGCTGAGAGTCTGTGACTGGCCCAGAGTCACCCAGTTGGCTCCATGGCTGAGCTGGGACTAGAATCCAGATCGCCCGAGTCCCAGTCCCATGCTCTTAACCACGACACCACACTGGCTCATATTTTTTTCTGTTTAAACATGCATAGGATTGCAGCCTAAATGTCATAATTATCTGGATATTTAAGGGACATGTCAACCAACCCCTAACATCTCAGATCTGTTGGACTGGAACTCCCATAATCCGTAGCCATGCTGGTAGGGATGATGAGAGATGAAGTCCAACACAACCGGAGGCCAGCAAGTTGGGGAGTATAGCAGACATATCTAAATGAGATTTAGAAAGAGTTTACAGATGCACTTGGCATGTGAAGTCAGCAAAACCTTTTAAAGAATGCTGGAATTCTCAAAACTTCCAGTGGACTTACAAATCCTTGCTAGAAAAAAGAAACACATTTTCTTCTTTGGTCACCTTCTCTATCAGGGCTGCAAAACATTTCAGGTTGTTGGCATGCACTACCCTAAGCCACTGTATCTTCAGTTTGCATGTAACATAAATAGGGATATGATAGGCATATCCTAGCATATATGGAATAAAAAATAGAACTGCTGAGATCTTACTCCTCTTATACAAATCCTTGATATGACCACAGTTGGAATACTGTGTTCAGTTTTGGTTGCCTCACGTCAATAACAATGAGTGAGAAAAAGTACAGAGAAGGGGAACAAAAATGATCAGGGGCTGGAACAGTTTCCTCTGCTGTTTAGGTTAGGAAAAAAGGGTGAGGGGGAGACATAAGTGTTTCAAATAATGAATGGAGTGGATTAGTCCCTCTCCCATAAAACCTTCATGGAGGCCAATTCCATGAAGCTCATTGGTGGAAGGTTTAGGACAGACAAAACAAAGTACTTTTTGTATTGTTGAACTATGGAAGTCACTGCTGCGGGAAGTGTGATGGCTGCCAATCCGGGTGGCTTTAAAAGGGGATTGGACAGAATCATGGAGGAGGGGGCTACCACAGGATACTAGTCTTGTTGGCTACTTGCTACCTTCTTCATCAGAGGCGGCATGCCTGTGTACACCAGTTGCTAGGGAGCTTGGGCAAGAGGAGGTCTGCCCAAGGGATCCTGTGGCCAGCTGGTTTGCCACCATGTGTGCGGAGTGCTAAACTAGAAAGACCCTTGGTCTGATCAAACATGGCTCTTGTGTTTGCGCACGCGCGCGCGTGTGTGTGTAAGCTTATGCTTGAACATTATCTGAAATGTTAGGTTCAGAAGTGTGAAGGTGAACAGTTGAATGCTTTTTGGGAAATGTTCAGAATTTAGGGAATACATTTGGTAAATGGCCAATTTTCAAAAATGCCCATTTTTCTGCTTCAGTCCATGGGGAAAAGTGCCCACTTTTGGAAAAAGAAAACCTTTGCTCAAATACATTTTTCTATTCAAACAAACTGACATATGGGGAAAATGAAAATGGGAGCATGGGGAATCAAACATGAACTGCATTTCAGAAAATTTTGCTACTCCCGTCTTTAAACAAGAAAGTTCCGTTTGTTCAAATCTTTTAACCTTCTCCCCCTGCATGTGAAGGTTGGCAAGTGGGAAGAGTGTATGTCTGAACAAGGCAATGAGGTATCTCCCCAGGCCTGAGATATGGTTCAGATTCTGTTTCCCATTATGCAAACCACATCATTAATTTAAGAAAATGCTCTGTTCCTTAGTTACCACTGTGCTGTCCCTGCTCCATCCCTACAAATGTGTTCCTTAAATGCTAAATATTTATAGATACTAGTTGTACATATTTCAAAGTCTCCTTTTGTAGACAGGCTTGCCAAAAGAATCTCTTTAAATTGTAAATGAATTGTTAGATGTGAGTAAGGCTGATTTAGCTTTTTTTTTTTTTTGGGTAAAGCACAATTTCTTGGGGGATTAAAGGATTTTTCCTCCCACCCACAAGTCCTAATAAAAACAGAAAATCAGAGCCCTTTGTTTTTGGTAAAAAATATTTTGTATGAGTTTAGTGCCACTGATTCATTTGCATTAAATATTTTGTCTCAACAAAAGGGACCTTCTCCTTGCAGGAGAATACATGAATTCTACACCCTAGAAAGGATTCACCCCTGCATGTTCACACAGGTTTTCCTTAATGTCATGGTCATTGTGCAGACGCTTCTTGTATCATCACAGTGTTTCCTTAGCATAAGTGATTATGTGACATTCACTGTCAGTTTGCAGCTGCCCTTCATGTTCAAACCATTTCATTTGATGGTGTTTAGACTGCTGCTTAACCCTTTTGGATGCCAGGGCTTTGTTTTGCTGCTTGTGTGTTTTTAGCACATTGGAATTCCAGACTACACAGAAACACATTTTGAAGGTTGTGGGGGCGGGGAGTAAATGATGACACTGATGTTGAAAACTAATGCAACATGTTAGGTTCCATTAACTGTTGCATATCTCTGACTACTGGGAGTGGTTTATTTATGGGTTTATCTGTGAAACGGTTTGCCTACACTTTTTTTTTAAAATACAGGATTCTTAAAACAATTAACAAGGGTCCTTTATCAGTTATATTTCTATCAGTTATAATAATTATGATTTTTTCAGTTATAAAAATATAACTGATAAAAATAGTACAGATCCAAATTTAATCATGTATATAGTCAGCCTATTTAAATTAACGGGGCTTAAGATAGCCCCGTCTAATTTAAATCCCATTGGTTTTAGGCTGAATTTAACCTTACGAAAATAGATTGGTTTGGATATTTCATTGAAAATTTCAAAACCATCAGATTAGAAGTAAATAGTTAAGGGACGGGAGTTCCATAGCTGAACTGTAACTACTAAAGATGCCCCAATTTTAACTCAACTTGAAAGGTGGGGTTTACTTCAGTGGCAGCTTGTGCAGCAGGCCAAAAATATTTCTGTCTTGCTTTCTTTTCAGACTTTAACATTTGGGATGGTGTAACATGGTGTCCTGCAACAGCAGGGGGTTGGACTCAATGGCCTTCATGGACCCTCCAACTCTACTATTCTATGATTCTATGATTTACTGTACAGATGGAAATACACATTGAATAAAGAAGGGCAATGCTCCCCCTCTCTTAAGACAGAGAGGATGATAGGCAAAATTTGTGGGAACGGAAAAGGCCATGGAGGGTTTAGCTGTTAAAATAATAAGCAAATCCATGTGCTCCTAGTTCGGTGCTAAGGAGGCTGAGGGCATGAAGGAGGGAGGAATGGTTTGACCTGTAAGAGTGTTCTTCCTGTCATATGGAGCTTTATTGAAGGAAAGTGAATGTAGGAGGAACACTAGCAGGAGGCAAATAAAGATGAAGAATGCTTGAGAAGAGTATGGAGAACAAGGAGATCTCTCATCCCCCTGTTGCAACCATCACTGCTGGTTATCACACATAGGACTGATGGGAGTGGGAGTCCAGCTGTATTTGAGGTCCACAGGTTGCTCATTCAGGCTTTCCTCTTCCATTTTTTTCTCAAAGGAAAAAAAAATCTTTTCAGGCATAGTGTAGTCTTTTCAGGTGATAGTCAGCCCTTTTCATCTGCTTCTGCTTTGTTTCCTACTTTTGCATTCCAATCACCTAGGTTTAGCAGCACATCTTGCTTTGGTGTGCTTGCAATTTCCTCTTGAACATAAAAGTTGCATAAAAGTTTTCAGTTTCTTCTTCTTTAGCATCTGTTGTTGGAGCATAGGATTGAATGATAGTTGTGTTGATAGGTTTTCCACTAATTCTGATTGATATTATTAGGTTGAATTTTGCATTATAGCCCCATATTGCCTGTGCTGTTTCTTGCCACAATATTAGAGGCACTCCATTTCCAGAGTAAAACACTTGTGTTCATCTGATTGCAAATGCCCTATTCCTGTCCACTTTAGTTTGCTCACAGCAAGCACTGCAATGTTTATCCTTTCAATTTCTTCCCGTGCCTTCATTCACATTTCTCAATTTCTGTGCCCCAGTTGTATGTGTGGTGCAGCATCAGACTTTTCTTTCACCTCTGTGCATGCCAGCTACTTGACTTCTTGTGGTTTTGATTGAGTAGTGGCATTAGAGGCATTGTTACCTCTGCTTGTCCTTTGCCCTTCCATAGTAGATCATAAAGTGCCTTCTAACCCAGGGATTTCCTCTTCTGGCACTATGTCTTGCTTCATTTTGGATTGTTTCATCATAGGCTTTTTGAGGTAAGAACATTCAGAAGTGGATTACCACATTCACCTTCTGCACAGTACTAACTTAGCTTGAGCGTCACTGCCAAAGATCCTCCATCAGTGTCACCTTCAACTACCACTGCTGCCTAGCAGCTGCCTTTCAGAAGTTTCTCCACCCCAATCACCATTAATAAGATTCATTCTCTTTTTGTTGATGTGACCATTATTCCTGAAGACAGTGGATGCATCTTTGTCTGGTGTCTAAACCCTGACCATTCCACCTTGGGTGACCCTGCTAGACCAGCCTAGTGAGACTATTCTGGCCTTTCAGCTTCTTTGACACTCAAACCTCTTCACCACATTCTACAACTTAATAAAAACATCATATAAAATGTTTAACATACGTAAAGGTTCCCCATGCACATACATGCTAGTCATGATTGACTCTAGAAGTGGTGTTCATCTCTGTATCTAAGCCAAAGAGCCAGTGTTGTCAGAAGACACTTCTGAAGTCATGTAGCAGGCATGACTAGATGCTTTCACACATGGAATGCTGCTATCTTCACACTGAAGTAGTACCTATTTATCTATTTGAATTTGTATGCTTTCGAACTGCTAGGTTGGCAGAAGCTGGGGCAAGTAATGGGAGCTCACTCTGTTATGCTGCACTAGAGATTAGATTTGCCAAACTGCCGACCTTCCAATCTACAAGCTCAGCATATTACCCACTAAGCCACCGCACCCTATATGTACAACATACATATAACATACAAAATGTCAGAACAATTTAAAACAGCTAAAAAGCAGTTACAAGAAGGCAGCAGTACCTGATAGAACAAACTGACATTTGAGGCCATTTCATTTTCCATCAAATGTCTGGCCATAGAGTAAAGTCTTAACCTTGTACTCAACAGATGGCAATGCGCACAACAGACAGCCCTCAGTCAGGAGAGCATTCAGTAGTAGGGTGGTGGGGGAACAACTGAAAAGTCCCTCTCACTTGTGGCTGTCCTTCAAGCATCCTTAAGAGGAGAGTCTCAGATGTTCATTGCAGAATCTGACCAAGTTCATACTTAGGAGAGCTGTTCCATCAATTACTGCAGCCTTACAAAGCTTTTATGTGAAAACCAGCACCTTAAATTTGGCTTGGAAATGTATGGGCAGTCTGTGCTAGTGGGCCAGAAGGTGCATTATGTGTTCCAGACTTCTGGTCTCTACTAGTAATTTGACTGTCCCATTTTGCACAAGCTGCAGCTTTGGAATATTATTCAAGGATAGCCCCACACAGAATACATTCATTAATCTAATGTGGACTCAAACCCAGCCACCATGGCAAATGGTTCTGGATGATTGAAGATGTAGACCAACAGTATCTGGAAGGCCAGTTCCCCACCTCTGTTACAGGAATGCTTAAAGAAAGAAAAGACGAAGAAGAGATTGAGGGCAAGACTTTTATCACATCTACAGACTGGCAAGGAGTGAAACTCATTTTGGAACGGGAAACATTTCCCAGAGAGCTGTTTGCCACCCCTTGTCATATGTGTCTGATTTTTTTAATGTTTCCTGAATAATTTTCCTTTGTATTCCCTCTGTATTCTTTGAAACAGTGCCTGTAAGAAAAACCTCTCACTTATCTTTTTCCCATTTCTGTTAGAATGACACAAACAAGATGCCAAAAGATGCAATCCTATGCAAGTGTGGACAGAAAAAAGCTTATAATTTCCAGCATGTCCTGTTCACTGGAGGGCTTGCTTCCCGATAAATATGCTCTAATACTGTGCCCTAAGGCATTTCCTGGAATTCTTGAAACAAGGCTTTGACTCTCAGCAGCACTGAGGCATAGGATCCTCTCTAACACTGCTTTTGGCTCTAGTCCATTGTGAATGCCTTCTGCACATTTCCTCTTGACATGAGTGCAAAGAGTGGTGTCTTTAGTCAAATAACCAGTAAATTTTGTTCTGTGTGGTAGAATGTCCAGCTACAACTGCACTGAATACCCACAGACTTGGGTTCCATTTTCTGTTTGTTATTCTGGAAAAAATGATCTTCCCTTTGTGTCGAATCAGGAAAAAAGCAAATATGAATGCTGCAGTCAAACACTGCAATCATACAGAATTACAAGGAACTCATTAGATTTCTTTGATTCACCCCTCTCCCAAAGGCATGCATTAGAGTTCTTTCTGAATGTTGCTGTAAGTGGTATGTGCGATAGACATTTGAATGATTTGTCACTTTTTTTTAGAAAAATCCCCTTCTCCATGGTGCTCAGAGTTGTTTATATAGACTCTATCAATGTAATGACCCTGCAGTGTAGGCTAGACAGCCTGATATTGGCTGATATTGTGCTAAGAGGGCAGCATCCTGTATATGGTAGACAATGTAATACACTCACATGAGTAACTATGAACCTCTTAGGCATTTCCTGTTGCCACATAAACAAGCTTGGAAATTCCACAAAAATCTCATTCATGAATTTGGTCACATAGCTGAATGTGTGGGATTCTTTTCCCTTACTCAATTTCTACACTTCCGCCTGCTGTGCCCAGGCCATCTACCATCTCTGTGGTCCTCTGTCCTAACTCCTGTGTACAGTAGTAAGCATGCTGTCTATGGAGAACCTCAGGTAACTTGTGTGTTCTATACAATATTTTGCACAACAGTTGGTGCAAGATTTAGACTGGAATAATACAACTCTAGCGTCACCCCCCCTCCCCCTCCAGCACCTTTCTCACATGTTTTACAGCACTCTAATGCAGTCAAGAAGTTACCTGGCTGCACAAGAATACTGCAAAATCTTTTGGAAGGGTGCTGAAGGGAGCAACATTCTTCATCATGAAAGGGAGCTAAAGACCTAGGAAATTTACTATTTTACCCCTTCAGATGGAACAGAAACTTTGGCTTGATGGGAGTTGACTGGAAGGCCTTAACAGCTCTCTTTGCAATAGTTTCAAACATTTTAGGACAGCAAGTGAAAGATTATGCATTCAGATGAAGCTACAGGAGAAGATAAGCAGAGAGACAGTAATTATTGGAAAGACTGGATGCTAATTTGTAATGATAACTAAGAAGCACATTGCAGATATTTGCAAATGAGCAACTTAAGTAATAAAGCAATCCATGAATTGTGTAGCAGAAAATGTTCTGTGTTTGTCTATTTTGACAAGAATCATTGAGATTAATTGTCATTAAGAATAAACAGGCACAACCCATTAACAAAGCCACCAAGTGGTCCATATGGTGAAGTCAGGTGGCTCACTGTACCCCTGCTGTCATGCCCACCACATCCTTCATTGTGTCCTGGCTAAATTTAGCCACTTCACTCTGGACTGGGTTTCTCCCCACACTATTTTCTGGTGTGGTGTGTGTGTGTGTGTGTGTGTGTGTGTGTGTGTGTGTGAGAGAGAGAGAGAGAGAGAT
>NW_025335268.1:88778777-88807191 GCF_004798865.1 Varanus komodoensis
TGTGTGTGTGTGTGTGTGTGAGAGAGAGAGAGAGAGAGAGAGAGAGAGAGAGAGAGAGAGAGAGAGAGAGAGAGAGAAGCCCACTGCAAGTGGGACCAAGGAAAGAAGAAAGATTGTAGAACTGGAAATATGAAAGGATACAATGCTATGCATGTTTATGCAGAAGCAAGTCCTAAAACTCTCAGCATGCATAGGATTGTGACTTCAAGGTGCTACTAAACTACTGAGGGAGCATAAAAGGAAACTTGATATTGTCCTTTCTATTCTTTCATTAAGTCAGTCAGTCAATTATCGAGGCAAATTTCCTATTGCTTCTTCTTTAAAAAGTCTACTTGGAATTGGAGTGCTATGGCAGGAGCTTGTTGAATGGAATTCTATTCCAGAAGAAAGGTAATGAAGGAGGAAGAAGCCAGAAGGACTGTGTAGGGCAGCTTGTGTTCTTCCAGTTGTTTTGAGCTACAGCTCACATAGTTCTTCACTAATGCCAGTGATAAGAATATAGGGCTGATGGGAGCTGTAGGCCAAGGCATCTGGAAGGCCATAAACTGCCCATCCCTAGTATAGGAAAAGCTGTCTTGCGCAGAAAGAAAGCAAACACACAAATGGTGAGCAGCTCAAGAGAGAGATTGGAAATGGTGGGGACAAATGCCCTCCTCAGCTCACCATTCAGATCTGCAGTATTCCCTTTCCTCTCGCTTCTCCTTTTTGGAATGCTTAGGATTGCCATTCGGAACTGGAGAACAGACATTCTCCAAAATGTCTCCTGCTTTTCCTGGCCACCTAAATTAGCTGCTGCAATGCAACTCCCTTCCAGAGAACTTTTGCCCCAGCTTGTTGCCAAGTGCATTTGCTGGCGGTTGTGTGCTGTATAATTCTAATAATTCTCCACAGAAGGGAGCCCCACCAAGGTAAATGTGGCTCGCTCCCTAATAAGCATGTTGAGCATTGCTTCCTAAGAACTGCTGTGCTTCAGTATTGTTTCTTCTGATGGTATGCTCGTGGCAATGACTTTTGAAACACTACATTTAGTATTTGACAGAAATTAATAGGAAATATATTTATTACCTATAATAATATAATTGCTAATGCAATATAAAATGTGTAAATAAGTTGCTTGTTTCTGCTGTTCATGGGTGACTGCACTCTGTCTTTCTGAAACTGAATCTGCAGATACTTGAAAAGCAGAGGTTGGAATAGACTGACTAGTGACACATTGATTGCTCTAAATATCCACATTGATGGTTATAATTGTAGCCACTTGGTGCAGCATTAGTTACATCGCACTGTTCCTTTCCTGCCATTAGAATAGCAGCCAAAATAAATAAAATGCAATCGTCATAAAAGAAAATACCAAAGTGTGAAAGGCAAAGCAAATAAATGGTTTTGGCTGGTATTTGACTCTTGATTGCTGACAAAAGGAACAGTGTAGGGAACAAATGGCAGTTTTATGCAAAACAGGTGCCTTCATTAATCCTCCTGCAGGTTCTTTCACAGTTTTGCCAGAAAATAGCTATGGTTAGTAATGTCTAGCAACTTGGAGACTCTGGTAAAAAAATAAAAGACTTAGATTTTCTTGCCTGTAGCAGCAATGTTGTAGTAGAAGTGAGAAGAGACTAGTCAAATGTTAAGTCCCAGGTGATATGTGGCAGAGACCTGCCCTTCGCTTTTATTTAAAGCACTGTACAGCGATGGTGCAGTGCCATTGTTGTGCCACAGTCAAGTGACTATAATTGTTTGAATAGGTTTGGAGTTTAATCAGCTTCACACTCCTTAGATAGATAGTTCTCTGCAACCAAGGTGTTGGACCACAACTCCCATCATTTCTATTCAGAATGGCCAATGCCCTAGAAGAATGGTCACTACACTGGGGTAGAAGCACTCATAAAACTTCATTCTACATACCTCTGATTTTGGCCTTCAGATAGCTGCTGTTATTAGGGTGGTCATGTGCACTCTATTTGAAGAGCTATAGAGGACACTCCTCTATCTGAAAGTGTCAGCTATCTGAAGAACTGTTCCGTCCAAGGCCCATTTAAAGATAAAGAACTGAAAGGAGGGAGGAGTTGACCATCAAGAGTTAGTACCTGTATTACAGGTTGTGCAGCTCCACGGGTCACCTCATCAGAGGTGGAAAGTATTGTATTCCTATTTAAATGAGATAAATTATTTCTAGATTTGGGTCTATACATATAAATGACTCTCTCTTGTTTTCTTTCCCTCTTTGGTCATTTATCTTTTTTGGCAGCGTTAAAATGGCTATCTTTATGGTCATTTATTTCTAGATAAAGGCAAGTCTATCACCATGGAAAGTAGTTCTAGATGAATCTCACCCTACAGTACTTGAATCAGATTTTATGACTTGTATATTAAGTCCATGTGATAAAGTAGCATTTATGTGAAGGAAAACTAATGGATGAGCCAGTCTGCAAAAACCTAGAAAAATTATTTATAGATTAGCCAAGCATCCCGGGTTGCTATCTAGCTATATAAATACTTAGGACTAAATTTAACCCCTTTCTCCTTGTTAGAGCAATCTGGGATTTGTTTTGTGACACCCACAAGTTCCATCTGAGCTGCCACTGCTGCCGTCTGTTTCAATTAGTTAGTGGCAAAGCTACAGAGAAGAGAGAGCAGAAGCTTGTGAAAGCTGCTGTAGCACTGGGGCCACAAGTGTTTGTGAGTTGTGTGTCCTTTGTTCAAATCTCCCTTTGGCCATTAACTTACAAAGCAGTCCTAGCCAAGAATTATTTATTCCCAGGTTATGTAGAATGACACATCACTCGTCAGTCTGAAAGCGGGATTCCTTGTTTGCCTCACAAGGGAGTTTAAAAATGTGACAAATGATTAAAAACAAACCAACAAGTGAAACAGTAAATAAGGATAAGCAAAGATACAGTTGCAGGATCTACAGAAGGATAGCAGAGCCAACCCTTACTTGAGAGAACTTTCTAGAGCTGGGATGCCACAACTGAAGATGCCTTTTCCCCAGCCATCATATCTGCCTTACTTTCAAAAGATGTAGTTCAAAACACCTCTTGAACTATGTTAAGGAAGTCTGCCTGTCTTGAAACAGCTAGCAAAAAATTCTATTGTATACAGTGGTACCTCGGCTCACAAACGCCTCAGTTCACAACCAAATCGGGTTGCAAACATAAATTTCATAAAAATTTTGCCCCAGGTCATGAACTCTGCATTGGGTGATGATCGTGAGTGTGCCCGCCTTCCCTGCACGGGCACGATTGCGGTCATGCTGCGGGGTGGGGAGAGATAGCTGCATTCGTGCTGGTGGGGGAGATGGCCGCGATTGCGCCCGTGTTCCCTGCCTAAGCATGCCCATGCCTGCCTCCCCCCCCACACGCCCATCTCCCCCCTGTGCACCATTGCCCGCCTCCCTCCCAGCATGCCCATGATCACATTCGTCTCCGCCCAACCCCCTGCATGATCGCTGGGCGGGTGTGTGGATGGCCGCTATCTTTGTTGTTCGTTGTCACTTTGCTTCAAATTTTTGTGAGTAAAAAAAATAGTTGCAGAACGGATTAACCTTATTTACATTGACCCTTATGGGGAAATCTGACTTGGCTCATGACCAATTTGGGTCACAACCAGGTTCCTGGAATGGATTAAGTTCGTGAGCCAAGGTACCACTGTATATGCTCCTGCCTGTGATGTGCCCTTAGGGTTAGGTTTGTCTCAGTTACAATTATTTGGTATGTTTCTAAGTCTCAAAAGATGGTTCATAATCTAAATCAGAGGTGAACAATTTATAACCTTCCACTTTGTTTTAGCATAAACCTCCTATTATCCCTCACCATTAGCTATGATAGGTAAGTTTGATGGGAATTGTAGGTCTAATATGAAAGGGCATGTGTCACCTACTCCAAGGCAAGCGATCTAAGCATAAATTCTACTGCCACTCTCTAACATTTCACACACTGTTTCATCCTTTCTCTGTTTTTTACAAAATATACCTTCCTCCTATTTCTTTTCCCCTCCTTTTCCCAATGTGGAAACCACAAATACATAAAAACAGAATAAATGGCTGCATGTAACAGTGTATATCTGAATGTATAGTCTGTGGAGAAGAATCATGAGAGGTGTAGCCAAAACGATTGAAAGGCCACAAGTTGCCCTTCCCAAAATATGAGTGTGTTCCCTTGATAAAACATCGTGTTGATTATTTTATTTATTTTGTTTGGGGGAGTATATATACTCTGACCATCAATAAAATTCCTAGACTGGGTCACTACATGTCTAAAACACAATGATACACTAGGCTTTGTGGAATCACTGGGCATATATTCTTGAGTGCCCCCAAGAATGCTAGCTATAAAGAAAACCCTGTTGATTGTAGCAGTGAGAACTTAGTCTTTTCTTCTCCATGACCAGTGTGTCCACCTTTATGAATTCTGTATCCATCTCATGACAGATCTTCCATATCCTTTTATCATCTGAAAAACTGGGAGAGCCAGAGACCTGTGTGTGCCTGTTGAATTAGAGGTTAAAGGACTCCAATAAAGATTAGATGGCCTGCTATCTCCCAAGGAAATTGCATCAAAGTGGATGCTCTAGCTTGCTCCTGTTAATTTCCTCCCCTTGGCTATGAGGAGATGCCTCATATCCTGATGCAGCAGGCAGGGGATAAGAGGCACTTTCCATTATCTCAATCACGGCACTGTTTATGAGACACTTAATATGTTTCTTTACGAAGTAATGTTAACTGTGGGTGATGGATTCCATGTGGGTAACAGAATGTGTGTGTGAAGTCAGGGACTGGCAGAGTGCGAGAAAAAGTAGCATGGATCCTTTTACATTTCTACAAATGGATGCTTACAGAAAAGAAATTAAAAATAAATTGTGCTCCCCTCTGTTTTTTATTTTAAGTCCCACATTAAATAAAACATCCATTTAGTTTTATATATTGCTTTGTAAAGTTTTATTTACTTTAGTTACTCCACACACAATTCTTTTTGTATGTATGGAATTCCCCCCTTTTTTTCTGATCAAGCTTCTGCATTATATTTAAGACACACATCTGTACTTTCTGAAGTAGTTAAGTCTTCTCTTGGCTTTATGTTTCTTATTGATCACTGGAGGTGTATGAACATTTCATTTTTGGACATGTGCAAGTGCACCCCATTCAAAGACCTGAGCATGAGCATGTGTCTTCCAGAAATGTTCCTAAATTGTAGCACATGTGCTTGTTTTGTTTTATCCCTGTTTCCAATTTTGATATGTGCAAATTTCCCAACAGCACAATCTGCACTCTGCTTCCATGGGACATACTTAGATGACCAATTTTGTCTAAGCACGCAGAGTGAGAGTTAACATGCAGGAATGTAGCATAAGGATGTGTGAAGAATCCATTTTTGGGGTGGGAATCCACTGGGTGAGCATGATGAGCATTCATGCAGGAATCAAGTCCTGTGCAACCACAGCACAAGTGGTGTTCCTCTTCCATGCATGTGAATTTCAGCCTTTGCTTGTGCTGCACAACCTTCATTCTGTGAGGATGTTCAGACCTCCTCTCAGCTCAGCTTACTTTCTAAGACAGGACCCAGCATGAGAAGAAATCCATGAACTGAAGGACAGATCCTATGGAACTTTATTGCAATGTTAGTGTGAAGCACCACTAGGATGTTTTGTATGTCAGTGCAGCCCTTTCTTCCCCTCTTGGCCACCTTCCTGACACAGACCACCTTGAATTTTACCTGGAAAAGAGGGTTTTTAATTGTTTAAAATCTAGGATTAACTCTTTCCCTTCTTAGGCAATTGAATGACTATTTAATCATAATGTGAATCCCATTGTTTGGACATAGAAATATTGTGCTTTAGTAAGACCCTGCTTAAGCCTATCCCCATAATGCTTTGTTTTTCACTGTAGGACAGTTTGGTGAACTGTTTCTCAACCAAGGGAAACGTGCCAAATGCCCTTTAAATCCACCCCCCCCCCCTTTGTGGTTTGTTTCATACATGTATTATGAAGTCCCAGGCATCTGTTTATTTGTTTTGATTTGTGTTTTGGTTTGTGTTTTTGTTTAAACCAGTTCATGCAATTGTGGCAGTTAACAGAGCTATATTGTCAGTTCTGCCAGTTCCTTCAGGAGTTGTCTAGGTGAAGGAAGATGTGAATGGAGAATGAATGGCTTTTCCTTTGCAAGCAAGGCCAGTGGAAAGGAGGAAGAGTCATGCTGAAGAAAAGGGAAATGAGTCACATAAAGAAAACTAAGAACTATTTCTAAAATGTTGGCTATCTCAGAGGGGACAGAAAAAAACATGTTGCAAATTTTTTGAAGGATGGAAGCTTTATGACAGAGCTACTGGGTGAGATGGGTAAGAAACCAGGTATCATGCTGTAAAGGAAATTCTCTTGCAGAACCAGATTCCAGATGAGTTTGTGCCATTTGCAGATCTCAGCTCTTTTGCCTCTTCCCTTGTGTCAATTTGTCTAAAGCTCAATTGAGCAAACTGAGTTTTTATTTCTCCTCTTTTCATTTTCTCAGTCCCAACTATCCCAATATACCTAGATTGATGTACTTTTCTTACCCCCACCCTCATTAAGATCCCATGAGAACTCACCCTGGTCAACTGATTCTCTCTATTTAAAATAAAGTTTTAAGTGTTACACATCCCTCCCTCTAAAAGCTCATCGTCAAGGTTCCTTTCATGACCTTGGAACCACAGATGGTGCAATTTTTGCACACGTGGCTATAAGGGTGGTGGAAATCTGCTCCGAGTTTTGAGTCTCAGGTCCAACCTCAGAGCAAGTTTCTGAGCTCAGAGCTAGGATTCTGAAAAATCCTATGGTCATCTAGACTCTGTCTAGTGGCTGTAAGATTATGCAGCAATTTGCACAAATTTGCTCATCAGAATATATCAACTCATCTTTAGTCTATGGAGAAAATTTGTACAAGCCTCCCATTCTTACGAAGCAAGCAGTGTCATAAATGTGAATGAGAGCTGATCATAAATGAACAGTGAGATGATGGTTGGGGGATTCTAGTGAACTTGAACATTGCTAATGTGTCCATCTCTACTGTTTACCTTAAAAAAGGAAAAGGAAAAAATCTTCAAGAAAAATTCCATCAGAAACTTTGTAAACATCCCCCAGCTTTTAAAAGTATATTCAAAAATTAGCATAGAAAATATGTAGTTATTTTTTTTCTTTCCTGTAAAATACCCCTCTTTTTAAAGCTCTTGCTCTGCTCCTCAAATGCCTCTGCTTATTTTCTAGTAAATGAAATAAAATGCTATCAAATCGAGGCTGATGCTTTCTAAAATGTGAATAATAAACAGCATTGGTTTTGGGATGTTTCCAGCATGTTGTTGAGTGACTCTTTTCTGTTGTTTATTTGCCCTTGTCTTTGCAAAGCCATTGCAAATGGCATCTGCCTTCTCTGTTTATTGAAAACAGTGCAATCAATATATAGACTTTCACATCTTTCAGGACACAATCCTATGTAAATTTAGACAGGGAAAAAAACCTGACAATGGCTGGGGCATACTGGGAGATGTAGTTCTTTTTCTGTCTAATCTTGCTAAGGTTTGCACTCGTATGTGTTTTTAAAAATGGTGATATTACTAATAATATTATTTGCATGCTCCCTCTGGGAATGGTACATTAAATTTCCTATCTCTTGTAGCTAGTAACATTTTCTTTTCTTGTTCTGTCTTTCTGTCCCCCTCCACCCATTGGGGGGGGGGTCTGTTTTTTCTGTATTTTAGAATGCATATTATTATTTTGCAGTTTTTTTTCTAATTTCTAATTTTATTTTAAAACAGCAAAGCCTTCAAGCTATGTTTTCAAAAGAGGGTCTGATTCATTTCAGCTACAGCTTCAGAGAGTGGCTGCTTTGCAGCTGTAGGCTTTGGAGGAGCAAATGCTTCCTCACTTTTATTTTGCTGCATGTAATGCTTTCCCTACTGGCCACATCCCTGGTCCATGCACCTGCAAGGGGCTCTCAACTGCCACCATTCTTGGTCTTGTGCAATTGCACACATGCAACCTGAGCAGGAAAACCATTTTTGATTTCATTTGTCAACAATGGACTCTTCTAATGAGGGTGATGGTGGTATGCATAAGAAAATGATTGTTTCACACACCTCCGTGTCCTGCCCACACACACCTCCATAAACATCACCCACTTCACTGGTGCAGGGCTTGGAACGAATTCCCAAGGGAATTCAATGCTAATGGGTTGCAATTCCCACTTTCTATTTCTTAAATGCCAGGCTGCCTTACTCCCTTGATCTCTAGGCACTATCTTTCTGTATAGGAAGAAGAAGAAGAAAGAGGGTAGAGCATAATGTAACTGTAACTACACATTGTAAAATCCCTGCTTCAAGTCTCAGCTGAAGTACGGATACTCTGGGTGGTCTGAGACAAGCCATTCTGTCACAGTCTCATGAATACACACATGCTCCATGGGAAGGATGATACTTGTTTTTTATAGTTGTCAGGATTCCTGTCCAGGATTGTTATGTCCTGTTTTGACCATCTCTATGTGTGCTGGGGTTACAGGGAAATGAGTGCCTGGAATTTCAGAGTAATCCATACTTACTGCTGACAGAAAACAAGTTTGGCCAGGGATGGGGAATGTGTGGCTTACCAATGTGTTCAGAATCCACTTTGGAGGTGAGAATCTGTTGGATTTTCTTGGCTTGGCTCCATGGACTTTGGCCAGCTTCTTGCTGCTCCAAGTTTGACTTACACCAAGCATTCAAGTGGGTGTTCAGCAGGAAGTGAATCCAGATGCTGCGTATTATAGCGAGGCTGGTTTGTGCACACACTACCCATGTGCGCAAATGGGAGTTCTGCCTCTGCACATGTGATTTGCAGGCTTTTGCATATTATGCACGCTTAGAACCCATACATTGTGGGTGGCAGCAGGGGCTGCATATGTGCATCTCTCACTGCATGCTTTGTGTGTGAGATTGCATATTTAGTGGGAAAATAATCTGCCAGTGTTCACAAGCATTTGCAGATTTGATCTTGACTTAGCTTGTTTCCCAGGTCAGGACTGAGCATGGGAAAGAAGCCTGGTGAGTGCAAGAGAGCTGGATTCTGGGAGGATCTTTGCATCTCTAGTATGACACTCCAGATGTTCTTGCTGCTGTTATCATAATCATCTTCATTCCTATACCACCCAGTAGCCAAAGCTGTCTGGGTGGTTCATAACAATTCATTATCATCAGAACAATAGTACAAATAGATAAAATACACATATGAAATGCGTACAATACAATGAAATACAGTGTAAAATTGTAATATGCAAAATGTAAACCACTTTAAAAAAGTAAAACATTTCAATAAAATTCCAGCCTTTGTGAACAACTGACTTATCCCATCATATGCCATTAAATGCCTGGGTGGTCAGTTTTCACCTAGAGCCAGAAAGATGACAACGTTGGTTCCAGGTGGGTCTTTCAGTTGTTTTCTTCTTAGGTTTGGATGGGTCTCCCTACTGCTATCTTTCCTGTAGCAGGCTAAGACTCCCTCAAACAGATTTCGCAGCGTTCAATATTATTTTAGGAATTGTGGTATTTAAATTGTATTACTAAGCCCTGCAATGTGGGTTTAACTTTTCCATCTGATAGTCATTTTGAATTGAGTTGGCATTATTATTAGTTTTATTTTGCTGGTTGTTTTTACTGGATCTTTATTTCTGTCCTTTGTGGTGGTATGTTTTGCATAATCCCTGGAGAATTTTTGGATAAAGCATTTGATATATTTTATAAATAAAATAAAGAGTGCATCATAGCTGCCGTACTACTCCTTATGAAGAAGTGCTTGCTTAAGAAGTGCAACCTAGTCCAGTATTCGATTCACACAGGTGCCATCTAGCTGCTCACAGGAGGCCTGTAAACAAGACCCGAGTGCAACACTACCCCCTTCCTTTGATCCCCACCAACTGATGTACATAGGCATACTGTCCCTGATATTGGAGATGAAGCATAGTCATCAGGACAAGTAGCCATTGATAGGCTTCTCCCTGATGAATTGTCCTTTTCAAGTCATCCACATTGGTGGCCATCATTCCATATTGTGGAAGGGAATTCCAGAAGTTAACTATGCATTGTGTGAAGAAGTATCTCCTTTAATCTCTCAAGATTCTCTCACCAATCAGCTTCATGGCATGATCCTTGCTTCTAACATGGAGTGGGGGGGCAGGGCGGGGAATGTTTCACCATGCACACCAGACATAATTTTGTACATTTGCTACATGTGTCACATCATGCATCTTTTATCCAATGCAAAGAGTCACAGATAATATATGATCGAGGTTTCTCTAGGTACAACCTGAAAGGCATCTAATGCATATATAAGTACAAAGACATGTACCCACATATCTTCGGATTTATCTGAGTTCTGCAGTCTTGTGACAACCATTTATTCCAAGGCTACCTGCTCTATAATCTCCACCACCCAGTTCTTGTAGTGAGGACTGGCTTTACCATGAGGCACATGAAGTCTCTTATGTCAGGCAGCAGACAGGAAGGGGTGGCAGAATCAGCCCATCTGCTATCCCCTGCTCCAACCCCTACTATTCACCAGAACTAATATATCCCTTTCAGCTGCAACCACACCACCTGATCTCCTGCCAGCGGCATCTGTGTCACCAGAAGCTGGCTAGGCTATGCAGTACTATGGATGGGATCCTTTCTTTTTTGGCTTGCACATGGTGAAGCAGTGAAGCCCCTGGCCATGTTGCTACCTGGCCAGGTCACTGAAGCACCATGGATGAGTTGCTTTCCTTTTTTGTTTTGAAGTACAGCAGCCACCACATTCTGAACAAAACATATATTTAGTGGCAGCCACCCAACCAGACATTCCATGGCTGCTGGCATGCAGCTAGACTGGCTGGCAGCTGGAGCCCCAGACCAGGCAGCATCTGCCTACAGAATGAAACTAGGCTACCTGGAAAGAGGCTTATATTGGACTCCCACTTGTCTCACTTGACCTTATCTCATGAGATGTCATGGCACCTATAGTCACCTATGCCTGCCAGCAGTGCAGGGTGGGTGAGAGGTGTGCAGAAGACTCTTTTGCAGCCAGCAAAATGGTTTGGGACAGACCTGTTTGTCATGGAGTGTGCACTGCTTTCTATTTTTTAAAGCCTAGGTTGTGTTGTGTGGTACAACACTGGTTGGGCCCTTGTTCTCTACTGCCCCAGTTCTAGGCTGCTTGTCTGCTTGTAAGAGTGCCTTCATCTGATCCTCCATGGGCTGAACTCGATGAGGGCAAGAGAGTAGAGGTGAAAGAAAGTTGGGGGGAACTCTTGCTGAAACCAAATTTAGTACCCCTCTTTCTGTCTGTAGATCCTTCTACAAACACACAAACACACACACCTCTGCATTCATTCATTAAAGAGAAAGTTGGAGGCACTGAGTTTGGTCCAGAACTTGGGGTAAAGTTAGATTGGATGGCAGGGCAGATTTGAAAAGCATCTGAACACTGAAACATTGATATAATGCTTGGGAAGTGTTATAAATGCTTCTATGATCTGTGATGTCACCTGAGCAACAGTTCCATGTTCCTGATCGCTCATGATTTGGAGGTTGCTGCATTCGCCGTAAAAGATGTTTCCAGATGAGGCTTTTATTGTGCAGTTGCCTTGCCTCCTTCATGGAATTTTAGAGAATATCCAGATTTTATTTGTTTGTTTGTTTATTTAGAAGGCTTCTATGCCGCCCCATTCACCAAAGCCTCGGGGTGGCTCACAATAATAAATAAATAAACACAGAATAAAACAATGTAATATAATTTGAGTCGACCTGGCCCAAAAAATAAAATAAATATTATTAACAATTAAAATAACGTTTGAATAAAAAGGTCTTTGCCTGGTGCCGAAAAACAAGTAACGACGGTGCCAGGCGGAACTCTCTAGGAGCACATTTCATAGATTGGGCGCCACCGCAGAGAAAGCCCTCCTCTGGGTACTCACCCTCCTAATATCCTTCATAGAGGGTTCCCAGAGAAGGGCCTCTCCCGCTGATCTCAAGGGGTGGGTGGGCATATTTGGACGTAAGTGCTCCTTCAGGTAACCAGGACCCAAGCCGTTAATTTTGTATTTGTAACATTCCCATGTTTTCTCACAGCATCATCTATTATTCCTTCTACTTAAATAAATACTCCATTTAGGAGGAAACATGAAATTGCTGCCTGATGCCTTTTGACTGGTACAGCTGTGAGCCAGAATCACCCTTATTTTAATGATTCTTCATATTTCCTAAAATATCCTGACAAGTCAAAGTGAGGAAAGGAATGTCTGAAGTACCTTGTGTAGTTTCTATCTGTAGTATTGCAAATGTCATTTAGAGCTGCAACCATGAGCCAAAGGAACGAAGACTGTTGAATAGCTTCATGCTGCTCTGATGAAGGTGTGAAGAATGTATAGATCAGGATGGGTTTTCTCCCCTTCCCACACACTTCTTAATTCCACCCCATTATAATGCTACCAGGTTCTCAATGAAGCACATACTGCCCCCCCCGCCCCACCCTGCTTTCTGTTAAAATTCTTTAATCAGATTCCTTCTCTGCTCTTCTCAATTACTCAGCGCTATCTTTCCTGTTTTCCCTTGTAACACCTTCTACATGTAGTTAAGAATGTAGCCCTGAGATCTATCCTACAGCACCCTCAATTCCTTGCTTTTCATTAACATCATAACAGATACACAGATGACTTTTGAGGGAAGAGATCAAAGTAATTCAGCTTTGGGCTGTATGTCTTCCATGTACATTGGAGCAAGCAATTCTCTGTCAGTACACTGATATTTTCTATATAGGATCACAAGCCATGCAGAGCCGGTTGATTAATGAATCCTCACACTGGCAAGGATTAAAGGATTATTATCGCTCTAGCTGGAGAGGGCTTCCTCTTTATGAATTAATTGCTAGCTTCTGGTTGAATAAACTCTGAGGTGATGGCCTAGAAATGCATTAGCTCTGGGTATAGTTTTCAGGGAGATAATCAAAAGATACTTCAGGTTGTTGTCGTAGGTGTACAGGCATTCTAAATGAAAGATGAAAATATATTAAAGCAACCTGAAGTGAGTTCTTGAGCAGCTGAAGGCTGCATTTAAGTAGCACCTCTGCAGATATTGTCTTTCCTCTTCTTTCTCAGCCTGCTCCATTCCTGTTTCTCTACCTACCTGTTATGATAGGGATTGGGAAATCTTGTAAGCCATCTTCGTCGCTGTCATGGCTTGGATGTTCTGCATATGAAGGCATATTACTATTTAGTGATTATGTAAATCAGGCACTCATAGCCAATCAGAATGGAGAGAATTGAGTAAGAGAAAGCAAGCTGCATGATTTCCTGCCCTTAATGGTACACCATCCATCATTATGATTAGATGAGACAATTCCTTGTCAAGCTAATGCTTCTTAACTTTGTTTTAGCTTTATAAATTTATTTTAGTTTCTAAACTCCCCACCCTTCTACTGCTGCATAAGCAGTGAGTTGTTATGCAAAGATTTCACACTGGACTCGTGTCAACAGCCCATTTCAGCTCACCCGTCTCATTAAGACAAATAACCTGGCTGCTCCAGCACACTCGAAATCATTCTACATTAGCATCTTAGACTTAGAAACCTAGAAGCAGCCCTTTCGGAACACTAAATCCCAGTGGCTTGGTTAAATTTTGCCTGCAGAAATATGCTCCTGTGCCAAAGGTGCCAATTAGACTGCAAAGAGCAATGGTGTTTATGTTGCAGTCAATTGTGTGAGAAGAACTGGACTGAAGCTACCAGTTGATATGCCAGGCCACCAGAAGTCTGATGGCTGGTAATCCTTCCCAGTTATTGCCAAGAAGAGCTGGCCAAATATTATGGCCTAAAACTCTGATATAATGTGGCTTAAGAACTCATTTATTATTTATCGTTTTCTCATGAAGCTTTAGGGCTGGCAATAGTAATTCTGTATATATATTATGGATACCCGAATCTAAGGGAAAATGAACACAAGCAGGGACTATGATTTGGCAACTGTTTGAAGGCATTGCACTGTGCATAGTTAAACCATAAAGTTTTTATGGGCCTTGTAGATTAGTACAAAGTATTAAACAACATACAACATGTGTTTTACATATATGCATGTCAGGGAACAGCCTGAGGAGTGGGTCTAGCAAGTAACAATAGCCTCAAGAAATTCCAGTAACCAACCCAGCCTATGCATTCTAGTGAGTGGCTTTGCACAGCTGGTCAACCCACCCCACCCTGGTGATAAGCTAAGGTGAGTTGGCTCTTCAGCAAATAACCCATCCTGGACCCAACAGACAATTGGGCTGGCTCACTCACTATGGCTTGTGTGCTCTCTCCTTTCCCCTTGAACCTCCGGACAAGTATCCTAGGGGATGTGAAGACAGGATTGCATTCTTTCCCTCCTTGCTGCGACTGACACCCCTTTGCTGCTCCTCGCCAATTTGTTAGCATTTGAACTTTAAAAAAAATTCTAAAAGGGAGCTGTCAAGTTACCCATTTTGAAAGCTACTCACATCTTCAGAGTTAGAGGGGTTGTCTGCGGCTGGCAAATTTCTCTCCTTACTTTTGCAAATATTCACTCCACCTCCCCCCAGATTTTAGCCTTACTTGTGCAACTGCATGCAAGCAGTCTATTTATTTATTAGATTTATATTCCACTTTTTCTGTTTTTAAGAATTCAAAGTAACATACACCATTCTGATCCTCCTACTCTGAATCTTATCTCCACAAAACAACCCTGTGGGGAGGCTAAGCTGAGACTATGTGCACAAGTAGGAAATTGGGAATCTCAGTTGGGCATGCTGGGAGTAGGGTTGGGCTTGCTGCTAAATTACAGGCGATACCAAACAGTACACAGAGAAGCTCCCCCATCCCTATACACACGTTGGTTTTGTCTAGCAGCTGTCAAATTATAAGCAATCAAGGCAAACTGAAAGTGTGAGTCATTTTTGCTCACAAAAGAGGTTGACAGGAATTATACCCACTTCATGGCACCCACTTCTTCTTCTTCTTCACCTTGATAGTGTGATGCATATTTTGCACTCGCCCCTAGTCTCTAGATGGTTGAAAAAGTGCAAAAGTGCTCCCTGTCCCATTTTCTGGGGAAAAGCAGTTTTTAAAGCGTTTGAAGCTAGCTGTCAAAACTCTAGCACCCTTTAAAAATAGGGTTTTGACAGAACAATGGAGATTTGCTATCTGGGACATATGCCCAAATATGTGCCAATCCAAACCTTTCTATGACTCGCCAAAACCCCTTTTTATGGATCCAGCATTTTGACAGCTGGCTATCAAGATTCCTGTCCTCAGAAAAGAGGTATGTGGGGGCATATACTTTTGCACTTTCCCAAGCACATAAGCTGTCAGGAAAGGTGCACAATGTGCCTTACCTTGAGGACTACCTGGGCAATAAATAAATATAAAAAGAGGGGATCCTGATGCAGTGGGGTTGTAAATCCCAGCAGCCTCCTTTTGTGAGCAAAGACAACTCATACCTTTGGATTATCTTGACAGCTCATCTTTTGACAGCTGCCAAACTAAACTGAAATGGAGTGGGGGAAAGGCAGTTTGGACTGACTTTGGATCAATGTCCAGGGTTGATACCTGCTCTGTAGCAGGTGCCTCCCTGACACTGCCTAACTCAGGCTCCCAGTTTCCCCACTCATGCAGCTATACTCAAATGCAGTTGTGTAAGTGCAACTAATTAAAAAGAACCCTTTACAAATAACACGCAGACAGACAGATATTGCTACCCACAGATAGCCTCTCCAAAGGGCCAGCTGGACAATTTGAGGGGGCTGTCAGTAGCTGTCAAAATAGGGATAATGAAAGGCAGCTGGGAAGAAAACAAAACGCCAAGACACTGTGGCTAAGGCAGATTGTACTTGAATGACATGACAACCAGCCATGGCCCAGTGCCCATGCTGAGTTGCCATGTCGTGTGAAAGAATCATTGTGAAAGCTGGCATCTTGAATGGTAATTCTAGTATGACATCAGAATGTGAATTGTGAACATTCTCCAGGATTCTTCCAACTATTGCTTAACTGCTCAGCCCCCTTTTGAGGCTAGGTATTACCCAAAAGTTTTGTTGACCCTGGATGTGGTTTGAGGAATGCTAGTGTGATGTTTATGCAGAAGTTATACTGAAGCAAAGATTTACAGGTGGTCCCATTAACCTGATCAGATAACTTTTTTATTAGAAGTATTAGAAAGTTGGAAGAATTCTCAAAGGGAGATAGCTCCCAAATGTTTACTCAGAAGCCATTGCACCAAGACACGAAAGAAAGGCAGAGTCGCTCCTAGTTGACTTATGGGTGGCTGCATGCATGGGGCTTTCTGTTAATTCCTCCCCAAGTGTCCAGGAGGCACTGCTGCTTTAGTGATAACTATGCATTCAGTCTATATAATAGCTAAACACAGGGGGTTGCAAGCATTAATTTGCCACTCCAGCACAGGTAGTTTGCTGAGAGCTGCTCACCTGGGGCCATCGCAGCTTACCAGAAGTAAACAAGCTGGTGTTGAATTGCAGCAGGGCTGTACTAACTTGTACAGGCATCTTACACTGCCAGAACAATGTGAGGTAGGTAATCTGTGAATTTAAGGGAACCCCATAAAATCTGAAAATAATTCACATTCACTCCAGTTATGAAGCGAATCCATTAATGAACTTTGCCTTTTGTGTTCTCTAGCTTTCCAGAACTCAGTTTTGTTTCCTGACCTATGTTGTCTGTAGAAGGATGTTAAGTGCTACTCTGTTATGGACTATGGGGTTGTAATTTTTTTTAAAGTACTCTCTTGGTTAAAAAGATAAAAAAAGATAAAAATGCCTCATTTGATAAAGCAAACCAGACATCTTTCCTTTCCTTCTCTCCCATGTTATTCCAGCTTGTCCAGCAGGGATGTTCAAGGCAAACCAGGGTGCTGGGGTCTGCACACAGTGCCCATCCAACAGCCGCTCCACATCAGAAGCCGCTCCCATCTGCACTTGTCGCAACGGGTACCACCGTGCTGACTTTGATCCATCAGAGGCCGCTTGCACCAGTAAGTAATGCCATTTGCTGCTGCGAATACATAGTTCTCAAAACTCATCTTGCGAGTCTGTTCTCTGTCCATTTCCTCAGCTAAGCGGGTAGTTGCCGTATTGCATTTCTGTGAATGAATGCTGCTGTCGTGCAATGGGGGACAAATAAGCAAAACTAAAATAAAATAAAATAAATAAAAAAGTATCCATTTATGAGCACAAATGAAATGAAAGAAAAAGTGGGAAGGGGCAGGCAGCCCCTCTGTAGTGCCACTGGCTGGTTTCTATTCCAAAGAAGATGTTTTTTGTTCCTTATGACTTCCACTGCATCTTGCCTACATAGGGGGGCCATAATAGCGCACTGCTTTCCACAGTTACGCTTTTGTAGGTAACTATGCATATATGGTTATGAGATGTCTAATGTGTGTCTGGAAGAAGAGATTAATTTCCATATTCTGCCTCATCACTGGTAGCGGGAAGTGTAGTAGTAAATAAATCTGTTTTTATTGCCTCTTGTTATATTGCTGATTTACAGTATGTCTCACCAGAGGAGTACTGTATAAAAAAGTCAATTTGTTGATTTTTATTTCTTCTCGTTAAGGCTTAATTTTAAAATGTTCTAATTTGAGGTGCCAGCTGTTCAATTTCCAAGTTGTTACATGTCATAGGAATAAATAAATTGAGTATTGTGTATCTGTGGGTGCTGCTGTTCTCAGTTGTAATAGAAAGATGTCTTTGCCTTTTCAGCTAGGTAGAGCTTTTCAGTTGTGCCTTAATGAAGTCCCTATAGTTGGCACTATGCACATAATTTTAATTTAACTTCCATACATTACACAAGCTGGTTACCAAAAAGCAATAGCACTGTTTTAATAGGGACTGTATTGTGTGGGTCTGATGTGAGATTGAAGGGTTCACACACACTATCAATCCTCCAGGGTCTGGTCCAGACAAGGCACCTCAGTCCAGATTCAAGGAAGAAATGAAACCACTTGTGTCAATGCTGATATCCAGTTTAATGACCACAGTGATAAAATAGGGATGCAGAATATAAACAAGCAAAAGAAAGTTTATACTCCCTTTATCTGTGGCTGAACTTGTTCTCTGAAATGACTAGAGAATCCTTCATGGACCTCCCAAGTTGCTTGGGTGAATGACATGTCAGTTGCTGTTCCCCAGTTGAAAACAAAAGGCCATGCCTTTTCCCATGGGCTTTATAAAGTGCTTCTCTCCCAGTATTTTAGTCTGGAACTGTGCACAGACTGTCTAACCCCCCTTCCTGGGAGATGTGGCACAGCTTCTTCAGTAAGGCAAACAGTTTCCATCTCTTACCAAAAGCAGCCCTTATCTACACAATGATTGGGCAAGGAAGATTCAAGACTGTTGTCTCTGGCACTCTTCCTAACAAGCTGAAGGCCATGAGGCCTTGGCATGGCTTCAAGGAACTATCCTAGCTTTTGGTTACTGGAAAAGCACACCACTCTGCCTGTTGAAACTTAGTAAGTTCCTGACCATTCTTTTGGTAGCACCTGTCAAATGCACCCACTTTGCTCTGATCTTGAGGATTATCAAGTGTATGTCCAGATAAAAGCCCCACTTTCACTTTCTTCTATGCATTTATTAAAGATGTGAAATGGGAGCCTCATTATGCTCTCTTGTCCCACTCCTCCCTTCCATACAAGAACTCTTTGCCTGCCCACCTGAGCGCAGGACTGGAACAGTTGTGTGAAGGTGAGAACAGGAGGCAACTAAAACTTCAAAAACCTTTGGAAAAGAGGTTGATCCCAGATGAAAAAGAAGCTGAACAGAGATACATAAAACCTTTCACAAAAGCAAATGAGCATAGGCAAGTTCACAGAAACAGGTTAAGTTCTTTTGACTTCAGATTCATTTCCTTAAGGTGAAATTCAGTGGCCAAAAGACACTATATGGTCATTGGAAAAGGCAGAGTCTCCGCAGTGTCCTTGGAAGCTGCTTGGGGTTGCACTGGGGGTTCTGTCTTTGGAGGGCCTTCCCTCTGCTTTCAGCTGGCACAGTTCTTTCCCTTCCAGCTGCAGCTCCAAAGATGGAACAACCACTTCTGCCAACCTGCAGTAGTCTTTGTTTGTGCTGCTGCAGGTGACAAAAAATAAAGTTGCTGGTTGTGCAAGCTTCATTCTGCAAATATTCACAAGCTTCCCCTTGGCTCAGCTTGCTTCCTAGAACTGGGCTAAGCATAACAGGAAGTGTGCAAATGCTAGAGAAGTGGATTCCAGTAGGTTTTGTGTCAACCCTAGTCTCATGCATAGCCTATTATTAGTAGCAACTTGGCTGTTTAGTCTAGTCCCTGGCTTGCTTCATGCATAACAACAAAATAACAACAGCACAATTGTTATATCATTTATTATTTCAATTTATATCCAGCTTTTCTACCTTTTGCACCCAGGGCAGCTCTATGCAGCAGGAATGACACAATACAATTAAAAGAAATAAATAACTAGCTTTTAAAAAGTAAATACAGATTAAAAAGGAGCCATTAAAGCAAGCTGCAAATTAGAAAGACATGTCACCTTGATACATTTTGAATGTATAGCAAGGCTTCTTCCAATAATCTTAATGGCTGATCTTTGGTATCAGCAGAGGAAGGTAGTCTTCTGCATATTTGGGTCCTAAGTTGTTTGAGGCTTTGTATGACAATAACATACAATAACATAAGGCTGACCATGGCTCATAGGCAGCTAGTGCAATTCTTTTAGGACAAGCTGTATATGAGCATAGCTGAGTGTCCTAGTGAACTTCCAGCTATTGCTTTTATGGAGAGCACAGACTCAAGGTTTGTGCCAGGCCAGCTCATGCCCACACATTTATTCTTTGGGCCTACATGTTTCCCACTGCCATCCCCTTCGTGCATGAACAGAGAATATTTTGATGAACTGAACCTGTTAATCATTTACAGTTTACATTTACATTTTCAAAATTCCAGGTCTTCAGTATGCTGAACAGTCACACCTTACTGTTCCTCTCAAATGTATACATATGAGAGTTTGGGTGTGCTGGGCTGCGGTTACTCCATGAGGCACTGTGTGACCAGAAGTCTTGTAGCTTCCTCTGTCTCAGTGCTGGGGCTTTGTACTGAAAACAGATCCCAGGGCTGGCCTCTTAGCTTGCATTCAAGGCCATGATTCCACCTGGTTTAAATATCCTATAATGCTCCTCAGAAGGCCTTCAGTATTTCTGACAGATGGCTGCCCTTTCCTTGGCCAATTTTTAGCATAGTGCTGACATATGCTGGGCAACATTCCACCAGTAAATCAGTGGGAAATTGGGGGTGAGGATGATGACAGTGTGCTGTAAAATCCCTCTGCTAAGATCAGTTGTATGCATAACTCTTCTTCTGAAGTTCCAGGCATGACTGCGGCAAACAAGCTGAGCAGAGTCAGAAACTCTACTATAAATCACTTTCCTTTGCCCCAGGACTATAATCCAAATAGTGCCATTTGCTCTAAGCTGCACTGATATGCACTTGTTCCTGATTTCATAGAGAGAAGGATAATGTGTAAGCTCTTCCCCCCTGCCCACCCACCCCAGCAAATTGCCAGGGAGCAGCCCAATTCTGTGAAAACACCTTCCTCAACTTGGCCCTTTTCACGTAAATTGGACTGCAACACCTAGAATGCCCCAGCCAGAGTATAGTCCAATGCATCTTGAGAGAAACAGTTTGGGTTTCTTTGCTGTTGAAACCAAGAAATGGGCAAATGCCCTGGGAACTGGCAGGCTGAAGTGCTGGACTAATGGCTGGCTATCTTGTTCAGATAGCTGCTGGTGGAAAATATCCCATTCTGAGACTTTGAGAATTGCTTCCAGTTAGGGTAGGCAGCACTGGGCTAGATGGAAAAATGAGCTGATCTAGGAAGAGACAGTGACCTGTGCTCCTTGGCAGGACAAAGACATGGGATCTGCAACAACTTATTGCAATGTGGATACCCCATTCCATCTTCCCACCCCATCCCCACCAACAGACACAGCCTTTTGTGGCTGCCAAGTATGCTCGGTTCTTATTGGGGTGTGGGTGTTCTCTTAAGGTTCTTTTCCTCCCCTAACAGTTTTAGTATTTTTGCAAACCTTGGGGTTCTGGCTGAGCATGATACCTCTGTCTTATTTTTCTATGCCCCTGTGCTGGTGACAGTCGAGTCTGCTTTCACCACCTGAGTTTACTATAAAATTATTGGTTGGTGGCCACTGTGCAAAGAAAAGACCTGGCCACCTTCCCCAACAGCAAAACCTTGATTAGAGAGGGACAACTTGTGGTCCTCCAGTGTTAGCCTACAACTCCCATTGGCCTTAGCCAGCATAGGCAGCAGAGAAGAACGATGGGAGGCGAAAATATTTCGAGGGCCACAAGTTACCCATCCTAAATGAAGGGAAGGCACATCAGCTCTGGGAGCTTTGTATCAGCCAGTGAAAATGGCCTGGTTCCTGCTGCCACTTGACTTTGCGGACCTGGATAATTATGTGCCGTGGTGGGAATGGTCCTATTCACAATGTGCTCCTCTGACTTGTAGCCCTGGTGCTGTAGGGGCACAATGCCAGTGCTTGCTCTATAGGGCTCTCAGTCTGAGCCCGGCTGCACCTGACAATAGTAGGAAGAGAGTCCCTGTCTCCCCTGGATAGATGACACACTATTTGAATCCTTTTTATTAGGTGGGAAATCAGAGTTTATTGACCAGTATCAGAAACACAATATATCTAGCCTTTGGATTTTATATTCAGAGTTATTGTCAAGGAAGGCAGTAGAAAGATAATGTCTGTTGCTCAGCTGTCTGCCACTAACCCCTCAAATAAGTTGATAAAGGGCTTTGCCTTTTGATTGATGGCATCATTTTAAAATAAGCCTGTCTCAGATCAAATCTCTGAAACGAGGCAAGAGGCTAGTGCTATATTCAGTCAAGCCTTTGAGGTGCAGGCTGTGGTGTTCCAACAAGGAGTGGCTCAGCACCACTTGCCTCCTCCTGGTCATTGGATAATCTGTTTATGATGTCACAAATGGTCAGAAATGCCACAGGCTGGCAAGCAATGAGACCTGAATATATTATGTTAGATTATATCAGGTTAGGTAAAGCATTTATTCATACAAGGCCAGATGTTTACCATACATTTTTCAATTATATAAATTGAAAAAATAAATTGGATGATGATGATGATTTCACTTCTATACCACCCATAGCCAAAGCTCTATGGGTGGTTTACCATAAAGAATAAAAAAACAAAAAACACAATAGATAAAAACATTAAAAAGAATTAAAAATTAAAGCAGCATAAAATAACATTAAAATACAATAAAATGACCCAGCTGAGAATAAAAGAAAGGCACCTGGCTAATCATATCAGGCCCCGGAATTTCCAGAGAGGTCTTTAAAGGTCTCTGCAAAGAGGGCCCTCTTAACCTGGTGCCAGAAAGATGGCAAATTTGGTGCCAGGTGTGCCATAGCAGGGAAGTTGGTCCAGTGGGAAGACAAAATATACATATTTTCCAGGGCAGGAGGGTTACAATTGTGAGAGAAAATGGCGGAGAATTTCAACTTCCTTTGAGTCCTTTAACCAAAAAATACTCTGTCTGTGTTTCAAGTGGCCACAAAACTACAGCTACTCCAGAACTACCATTCACTGGAGTTGCAGCACTTTGTAGGCCGATACAGTGAAAATGTTGCCCTCTGCCTCTCCTTGAGATCGGCGGCAGAGGCCCTTCTCCGGGAGCCCTCCGTGAAGGACATTAGGAGGGTGAGTACCTGGAGGAGGGGTTTCTCTGCGGTGGTGCCCAATCTATGGAATGCGCTCCCCAGAGAGGTCCTCCTGGCGCCGTCGTTATTTGTTTTTCGGCACCAGGCCAAGACCTTTTTATTTAAATGTCATTTTAATTGTTAATATTATGTATTGATTTTATATCTTTGGCCAGGACGTCTCCCATTATATTGTTTTATATGGTTGTGTATTTATTTATTGTTGTGAGCTGCCCTGAGGCTTCGGCGAATGGGGCAGCATAGAAGCTTGCTAAATAAATAAATATGTTGGGGCCATGGCCTCTCAAGAATGGACGAATTTCCCCTCCCCTATGAACACGGTCAAGAATGCCCCCCTTGGATCTTCATAAAGTGTGATTTGGGTTTAACCACCATGAAATCTTTGCTGAGACAATTCAGTAAAATACACAGCAAAGATAAAAGCAACAGAAAACCTCCAAAGAGAATAACATTTCTATAATTTGCCTCCATTGGAACTTGTATGGCTTCACCATTATCATAAAAAACCCTCTGAAAATGCTATTTCAATCTGTATTTTAATAACTGCTGCCCTAAGGATTTTAATACTATTTGATTTAAGAGTTTTATATATTCATAATTTTAGGAAAGGTGATTTTTGCATAAAGCGATGATGATAAGGTTTTAATTTCTATTCGTACAAAAACCTTTAAAATCCTGAAAGATGGTTTAGAAATCTGTTAATAAATTAAATTAAAATAAATTAAAATGCCTTGATATTTAAAAATATTTTTTCCTGGCATCTAAAAAAAGTAGGATTGACACCAAAGGAAACTCTGTGGAGGGCATTCCATTGTTGAATCTCTGAAATTGAGTTCAGAAGTGGATGGATAACTAGTATTGCCATTTAGGACCTTGTATAATAAGAGCAAGACAAAGCATGCCAGTCAAAATTCAGGCCATGCTATTTTATTATGCATTATATATATTAATGATGGGAAATGATTTGATTAAGATGTATAGGAATTGGTGAAGGAACAAGGAGATTGGTTGCCTTTGAAAAGAGCCTCCACACATCTTGCACTATTGGCTAAATGGATCTACCATTAATTGTGATATAACATTGAGATTCTGTGGATATCTGAGGGACATGTGTACGTGTGTGGGAGTGCATGGCCATGACACACATGTGGTAACAGTTTTAAGTACAACTTCACTTCAGTACATCACATTCAGTACATCACCTTTCCACTGTGTACACACAGCAAAACCTTTGCTGCTAGATGGCTCATGACAAATACTTAACCGTGGTGACAGGAAAAAATTAAATGAAATGGAATTTTTGTTAAAGGATAGCATTTTTCTAGCAATTTTAACAAAATGCTTTCATCTGCAGTAACCATGGCAACAGATCAGAGAACCTCTCTCAAAGTGCCTCTGAATGTAATTATGAAGAAAAGGGGAGAGAGAGAAGGGAAGTGGGGAGTTTGGAATGGGGAGAGAAGCTGAAAAACCCTCAAGGGCTTGTGCAGAGGTAGGTTGTGACAGATTCAGCTGAACTGCCTTAGATTCATTTTCTTCCATGTGAGGTGCTGAAATGCTTGCCTCTTAATTATATTCCCAGGTCGCAGCAGGCTGACCAGCATATGTCTCTGCTACCATCTTGGTTGCACAGTGCTGTCCAAAGAGGACTGCCATAAATGGGGAGGAGATTGCCACATGGTAGTCCCCAAAGCTATGTTGTTGACTCTGACCTTTGTTGTAGAAAGAACACTTTGCCAATAAAGTTCTCACATCCATCCCACCTAGATTTCATGTAGAGAGAAGAATTTTTTGGCTGTGGCTGAGACATCTGCTTGTCCTATTTTGATGGAAAAAATCTAGTTTCTTCAGCCTGAGGATGTGGTCAAATCTTTTGAAAATACAACACAACCAATTGCTCATTAGATCCATGCCCATGCTGCCTTATTAATGCTGGCAGAGGGAAACTGGCTATTGAAGATCATAAATGCTTCCCTGGAAGAGGGGTTTGTTTTGTATTATTAATGGAAGCAATGATGAGACCATTACTTAGGAAGGTCAAGTCATTTTCTTTTCTTATCTTGGATAATTATCAGCTAGGCTCCAATTTACCATTTCTGCATAAAGTGTTAGAGGTCAAAGAATGGAGGAAACAAATTTTTTTAGATCCTTTCCGATCTAACTTTAGGGATTGTTCTGGGACTGCTTTGGCCTAGGCCAGTGATTGCGAACCGTTTAGATACCGAGTGCCCAAACACTTATTTTTTGCAAAGTGCCAACACTGCAATAAAACCTAAATTTGCTGACCACCAGTACAAGGGGCAATGTTCCACTGACCACCAGCTTTTGGCTGGCCCTGAAAACGGCATCTGAGTGTATTTCCTGCCTGAGTGTATTTCCTACCTTTCCTATCTTTTGCTAAAATCACAGCCAGTCCAAGCAAATCCCTGGCAGCTCACTGACCGGCTATGCGAAAGCTCGGCAAATCACGGTTAATGAGTGATGTCATTGCCTGGTGCCCTTAATCTTTCCGAATAGGCGCATGGCTGCTGGGGCTATTGCATGCCGACAGAGAGGGCTGTGTGCTCCTTCAGGCACATGTGCCATAGGTTCACCATCACTGGCCTAGGTTGTCTTGTGTGGATGATTTGGAAGGGAGGCCTGCATCCCTGTTGGTTATGCTGGACCTGTCACTGGCCTTCAGAACTCTCAGCCATGGTATCCTTCTGGGACATCTAGCTGGCACAAGGATCGGAGGCACTTTGTTGTGGTGGCTCCAGTCCTTTATGGCTGGACTTCTTCTCAGAAGTGGGTGCACAGGTACTACTCTTTGGACATTGGTTTGTAGCGCTCTTCAAGGCCTGGTGGGTTCTGCATACTATTTCATATGGAGCTGCTGGGAGAAGTCACCTGGTGTTTTGAGCTTGAGTTTCTTCCATTTTATGATGACACACAATTTTAATCTCTGCTTTTCAACTGGTGCCAAGGAGGCTGTGTAGATTCTTACAGTTCATTGGGCAGTAATGGATTGGATGTGTGCTAAGAAGCTGAGGTTTGATACATTCTATACAGAGGTATTGGTGATCAGTAGTCAGTTTGACCCAGGATTGGAAGTGTGGTCTCTGCTAGGTGAGACTTCACTCCCTCTGATCCTGCTGGACCCAGCACTGCCTCTGGTTGCCCAGGCGCCCACTGTGGCTAGGAGTGCCTTTGCCTAGTTTTATTTGATGCACCAGCTGCATCCCTTCCTCAGCAAGATGAATTTGGTCACAGTTTCACATGTCTTTGTTAGAACCAGACTGGATTACTGCAGTGCACTCTGTGTGGAGATTTCCTCGAAGAGTGTTCGGAAATTCCAGTTGGCAGAAGATCTGATAGACAAACAACTTACCAGTGCTCAAATTTCTAATTATATTATACCACATAGTTCTAACACTTTGGGACAACCATCTCTGTAGACTGCCTCCTCACACATGAATCTACCTGTCAATTATGATCAAATTTGGAGGCCTTACTCCATGAGCCACCTGTGAGAGTTGTGACTGGCCTGAATATGAGATAGTGCTCTGGCTATGGAAAACTTAACCATGAGCAGTCAGACTGGCCCCTTCTTTCATGCTTTTTAGGCAGCAGTCAAAATACTTCTACTTTACCAGGCTTTTAAAGTATTTTAAAGAATGTTGGAATTTTGAATGTTTATGGAGTTTAATATATCAAGGTTTTTATTGATACCTTGAAGCCTTTTCAAGGTATAAATGTGTTTCTATAAATAAATAAAGTTTGAGGATTGTGCTTTCTTGAAGGAACTAAATAGAATTGCCAGTTTGCTTTCAGATATATTTTACTGTCTGTCTGTCTGATTTATAAAATCACACCATCCACCTAATAGGTACTTAGGGCAATGTACAATAACAGCATTAAAAGCTTCACATAAAATCCAAGGAATGAGAAAACCATACTGGAGGTATCCTATACCTTCTTAAAGTAAGTGTAATACACAGCAAGTAAAGGAGTGGGGATATATTTAAAACAGATCAAGGAGCTTTGGAGAATGAAA
This sequence comes from Varanus komodoensis, assembly GCF_004798865.1. NCBI lineage: Eukaryota > Metazoa > Chordata > Lepidosauria > Squamata > Varanidae > Varanus > Varanus komodoensis. The sequence goes on from NW_025335268.1 coordinate 88,805,586, forward strand.
CAGGGTAGAAGATGGCTGGAAGGAAATGGTATAAAAGGGCCATGAGGGTCACCAGACATTCACAAGATCATATAATCATGTCTATGCTTCCACTGTGTCCTGAAATAAACATCCAGCTGATCTCTTCCAAAGGGTCCGGGGACTTGTTACTAGTGAATTCAGTGCGTGAGCCCTTAGCAGCTGACTGTGATGAGTTGGCCAAGCATTTAGAGAAGAGAATCACTCAATTCCATGCTGACTTGAATGCTATAATTGATGCAGCGTTTGCTGAGGAGTAGTTGAGTGCATTGTATGGTTCTGTACTATGGGATCAGATTCTGATTTTGCAGCCTGAGGAAGTAGACAAGATGCTGGCATCGGTGTGAAACATCACATGCTTTCCTAATCCTTGCCCATCATGGCTCCCTCTAGTTGATTGTAGGGAATTGATCAGCTGGATCAGAAGAGTGGTGCATGTACCATTATATGACGGCATGGTTCTGCCCACCATGAAGGAATGGTGGTATGGCTACTCCTTAAAATCCTCTGTCCCCCCAATTCAAAGATTTATGCTAGCTATCATCCACTCTTCAATACCTCCCTTTTGATAAAGTTCTTGAGAGCATTATGGTATTTCAGCTGCCGGTACTCTTTGATGAAACTGATCATCTTGATCAGTGCCAATGTGAATTCAGGCCTACTCTCAGGATGGAATCAGCCTTAGTTGCCATGATGGAGGACCACCTTCAGGAGTGTGTCCTGTTAATTCTTCTTGATCTTTCAGTGGCTTTTGATACCACTGAACACAGTATGCTCCAGGATCAGCTCCATGATTTGGGGGCACTGTTCAACTCCTATGTAGTTTCAAAGACTAACTCATCGTTAATTCTGCCAGACACCATTCTGCGTGCAATGCTGTTTAACATTTATATGAAGCTGAGGTGGCCCTACCATGAGACATAGATGTGGGTTGAGTGACATGACAACCAGCCATGTTTATTATCGTAGTTGGGTGATGTTTTACAAAAACAGCTTAGGTCACTGAGGATGGGTTGCTTTTCTGGACAATCACCCTAAGAACCCATGCCTTTGGGTTCCTACCTATCAGCTGTTCTTGTCATCAACTCAAAGTAGACTTCTCAAGCTAGGATGGCTGGGATCTTCTTTCCTCTTCTGAGGGGGAATGTGCCTCCAACACACACACAGAAATACATACTTCTTCATGTTTTCTTACCTGAAAATTAGTCAGCTGAGGTTTCACCTAGTATGAGCAATGACAAGTTTCAGTCCCCAACATTACACTGTTTGCTCTGCCTGCAAACATAGAAACAGAGCGAGTCAGAAGGGGTCTCCTGGGCCATCTAGTCTGACCTCCGGCACCAGCCGGCTCTGCTCACAACATGCCCACCATGTGGACGTCCAGCCTATCCTTGAACACCCGCACCAATGGGGCCTCAACGACCTCTTGTGGAAGCCCATTCCACACCCTCGGGGTCCTGACTGTCAGGAAGTGCTTCCTGGCATCCAAATGGAACCTTGGCTCCCTGAGCTTTGCTCCATTGGAGCGTGTCCTGCCTTCTTCTGCAGGGGAGAACAGCGCTCTACCCATCTCCATGTGACATCCCCT
>NW_025335268.1:88807291-88807946 GCF_004798865.1 Varanus komodoensis
CTTCGGGGTCCTGACTGTCAGGAAGTGCTTCCTGGCATCCAAATGGAACCTTGGCTCCCTGAGCTTTGCTCCATTGGAGCGTGTCCTGCCTTCTTCTGCAGGGGAGAACAGCGCTCTACCCATCTCCATGTGACATCCCCTCACATACCTGTATGTCGCCAACATATCCCCTCTGAGTCTCCTCCAGGCTGAAGAGACCCAGTTCCCTCAGTCTCACCTCATACTGCATCCCCTGCAAACCAGCCACCAACCTTGTGGCCCTACGCTGCATGGACTCCAACCTGGCTATATCCTTTCTGTAATGAGGGGCCCAAAACTGAACACAATACTCCAGATGCAGGCGCACCAGAGTTGTGTAGAGTGGTAGTAATACCTCTCTTGATCTAGAAGCCACACTTATGGCTATGCAACCAAGGGTGGCATTTGCCCTCTTGACCACTGCATCACACTGCTGACTCATGTTTAGCTTGCAGTCAACCAGCACCCCGAGGTCCCTTTCACAAGTGCTGCTCTCCAGCCACTTGTCACCTAACCTGTACTTATGACAGCTATTCCCATGCCTCAAGTGCAAGACCTTGCACTTACCCACATTGAACACCATCCTGTTGTCTCCTGCCCACTTCCACAGTCTGTCCAGATCCAAAAGGATCTGGAC